>NC_135777.1:23410887-23629139 GCF_028453695.1 Augochlora pura | reverse complement strand
GATAAGACGTTTTAATTGTAAGAATTCGTTTTGCAGTCGCAACGGTAATTATTTATTTTCTCCGGTCGATCCGGGGACGAGCTGTTATGGGAAACCTTTAATACAGCGATTAAAAAGTATTATCAGCTGATACGATATAGGGAAGAAGGAAGTCGTACGTCTGAAATAATAATGCGAAGACGAGCGCTGTACCTCTAATTAACGATAGATCGGCGAACAGGTTTAGTTTAGGTGAAATTCAATTTTTATTTCGGGTGAAATTCAATTTTTATTTTCGGTAAAATTCAATTTCAATTGTTACTTTAATTAAGATTCCATCTCAGTTTTTATTTTAAGTAAAATTCAATTTTTATTTTAGGTAAAATTCAATTTTTATTTTAGGTAAAATTCAATCTCAATTGCCACTCTAATCAGGATTCAGTTTCAATTTTGATCTTAAATAAAATTCGATGTCAATATTTATTTTAAGCAGAATTCATCTTGAATTTGTGCTTTGAACAAAATTAAATTTTAATTTCAAGATAGCCTAAAAACAATAATAATAATAATAAAAAGAACAACGCGTTATCCGAAACGATGGGTCTCGAGAAAAATTCGCCTGTTACGTAATCCAAGGGGGAAGAGGAAGCTGGTTCGGTCGGCCAAGCGACTCGCTCGCCGGGAATCCACGAAAGATTATTGCACTCGTTAGTTAGGTTCCGCAGCCCGGATATTCGGACGCTTACCGCGCTTCGGCTCCGTTATGATCTGTAAACCGGAAATCATTTTGACGTGGTCGGCGGCGAACGCATTAAGCTTCACGAACAAGGCAGGCCGTTGAATATATCGAGGGAAAACCCGTTTTACGGCCGGCACGCACGACACGCCGCAAAATAACATGAATAATGGAGGGATCAATTGTCTCTAGCCGGCCGCTTTGGAACATCTTCCGAAGAAAATTCTAACGTCGGAATACTAATTCCTGCGGATACTCTGGGAGGCGTAATCGATGCTACGACGACGCTGATCGAATATTCATTCGTGACAATTAATATTTCCAGCTGGTCGGAGGATTATTTTTAGTCGACAAAAAATACAATTTTTATTTTCAAGTCAAATTCGAATCATTTCTAGATAAAATCAAGTTGGTTTTAAAATTATTATCTTTATTTATCCAGTGCCTTATTTTCCTTTATTCAGTGCCATATTTTGATTTCAAGGGAAATTCAATATTTATTTCCAATAAAACAAGAGCAATATTTAAAATGGTGTAATAATCGTCGGTCGCGTGTTCTTAATCAGCGAACAGAGTGCCGGCGATTGCAAAACTATTTGTAAAACCGCGGACAGGGGAATCGGCAAAAGGCATGCAGGAAGTTGTAAACAACGCTTATCCGCGCGAGATTCAACGATTTATTGAACATCGGAATCCGCGAAGTCGAAGTGCGTACGTTTCAGCGTTAACCGGCGGGGCTGCCTGCCTGCCAGCGAAGAAGCTCGGAATCATCTTCGGAGGCCGTTAACGAATACGCGCGTATTATTTTGCAATTTATGCAATACCGATGCGTCACGGTATCACTTCTGGTTTCTATTGGCAGAAGGAAATTGCCGGACGGTGGCAAAACAAGCCGTAAGAACGTAAGAACCGCGCGCGACCGGCGCGCAACTAAAAACGGAAGCCGCGGCGTCGCGTCCTTAGCCATCCCCTCTGTGATTTATCCCCTATTAATTCCGAATAAGCATGTGGATCGTCCGCCGCTTAAATCACGGGGCTCGTTCCCCGACTCTATCAAGCGACATTATCCACGGCTTAATGTTATTAACCGCCGCGTTAGCTGGAAATAAAAGTCGAACTTCTATTTTAAGCGGAATTGAATTTTTATCTCGAATGGAATTCAAGTTTTATTTCAAGCAAAGTTAAATTTCTATTTTAAGTTTAATTGGGTTTTTATTTCAAGCAAAATTCCATTTTTATTCTAAGGATAATTTGATTTTTATTTTCAGAAATATTTAATTTTCTATTTTAAGTAAAATTTGATTTTTGTTCCAGGCAAAATTTAATTTTTATTCCAGGCAAAATTTAATTTTTATTCTTAGCAAAATTACATTTTTATTTCACATAAAATTCAATTTCTAATCTAAGCAAATTTTCATTTTTATTCTAAGCAAAATTTGATTTTTATTCCAAGGAAAATTCAATTTCCATTGTCAGCAAAATTTCATTTTTATTTCACATAAAATTCAATTTCTATCCTAAGCAAATTTTCATTATTATTCCAAATAAAATTCGATTCTCATTTGGACCAAATGTCGATTTCCATTTCAAGTAAAATTAAATAAAATAAAATTCAATTCCCTTCAAAATGGAACGAAAAACCGTCTTAAAAACCCGCGATATTTTCTGAAATTATGATAATGTCAATTATCATAATCAATTATCAACATTAATAAAAATCATTATTAATAATGAGGCGTAGGTGCAAGATAAGACGGTGGTTCGACAAGATCGACGCGCCCGTCGACAATGAGAGTGACGAGTAACGGGACCCGTGCTCGTTCCCACTCGCCTTTTTCCGCGGGGCTCGTTAAAGTTTTCTCGATTCGTACTCCACTTCGAGGTCTTCCCGTTATTAGAGAGAACGTGGTGGCCGCACAATGGTCTGAACCGGTGGCGGGCGAACAACGAAAGTGAGAAAATACGCGGAAAACTTCCCGCGAGATAACCTGACGATTTACATTGATACCGCATCTTAGGGGAGGGGGGGGACGCTTTCAGGCGACGAGAGACTGCCGGATGAAAATGCCGCGGAAACAATATCGCGTTAACGGCGATTGTAAGTGGCAAATGATCTGAGAAAAAACGCGTCGTTCCTGTTAAAAATAGAACGCGTTTCAATAGGAAAACGCGGTTTCGTTCGTTTTAATGGTTAACTTAGGGTTGCTTTGATACGCGATGATAAAGCTAATCGGTAGCGGGTAATTTAAGCAAATATAATGCAGCAGTAAATGTTCAATAAAGAGCTTGGTCTTTATATTTTAGACTCACTTTAGCTTATTTATGAGTTTAGACTGTTTTAGACGTCGTTCTGACTTTAGAATTTAAATATTTCTCGAATTTAAATGTTTGTTCACTTTGGACATTTTTGGATCTTTTTAGACTCGTTGAACGTTAGAAATTTATTTACTGTAAATATCTCTGTGCTTTAGATTTTCCTAGACTTCAGAATTTCCTATATTTCAGTCTTCAACAGCCCTTTCAGATATTTTCAGATAATTTGTTTCAGATATTTTCAAATTGGATTTCCATATTTTTAAATCGCATCCAGACCATCTCCAAAATACCGAAAAATCGTCCGGCAATCTCGCATTCCGTTCCACGGTCGCAAGAAACCGCGGAAACGAGGGGATCGCCGCGCGCGTCTCGATTTCCCCAATAAAATCGTAGAATCGAGGAGCGCGTCTCCCGCGTGGCCCGTCGTCGGGGAGCCGACCATGAATTCCGCCGTGCTCGGTGGTCCGTGGTAGTACGGAAGGGGGGAGGGGGGCCACATCATTTCTTTCGATATACGTAATTAAATGCGTCGCCGTCCTCGACGGCATAAAACAATACGAAACGGTGGGACCACACGTACACCGACGTGCGTGCGCGCCGCGGAAACCTTGGCCTTGTCTTGCATGAAAGCGTTACATAAGTTCGCCTCGCTCGGCATCGCGTGAAGATGACGATCCGCCGTTCTTCGGCTTTCTTATGCCTCCCCTCTCCAACCCCCACCCCCACCCCTCTCACCGTTTCTTTGTTTTTCTCTCGCTTTCTGCGTTTATATTTCTCTGTTTCTCTTTGCCAGCTCTCTCTGTTCCTTTCTGCCCTTTTTCTCTGTATTATTCTAGTTAAAATTAACAAATAGTGTTTGTTATATGAGTACAATAATTAAGTAAAAATACGTTGAAATAAAATACCTCGAAAATTGTACTATAAGTACAATAATTAAGTGAAAATACCTTGAAATAAAATACCTCAAAAATTGTTTCTCTCTCTCTCTCTCTCTCTCTCTCACTTTCTGTCTCTCCCTCTCTCTCTGCTTCTACTTCTCCCTGTGTCTATTTTCTGTCTCACTTTCTCTCTCTCTCTGCTTCTACTTCTCCCTGTGTCTGTCTATTCTCTCTCTCTCTCTCTCTCTCTCTCTGATTCTCTTCCTCCCTGTTTCTCTCTCCCTCGCTCATCATCCGAGTCTCTCCGGCTCTCTCGCCAGCCGGCTCAGTCTCTCCTCACCGTTTCCGTATCCCGCCGTCTCTCTCGCGGTCGGGTTCTCTTCCCTCTCGACCGCTTCGATCCCTTATCCGCTATCCCACGTCTTCTCCCCGTCGTGATTCTATGGGACCTTAAAACAGGAATACGCTCGGGACTTAGGGGGACGTAAAAGGTCGGGGGGGGGGGGGGGAATGGAACGGGGCTATTCTACCCGAGGAGGAAGAAGATATGCGGACGCGCTCGCGTTCGAGAAAACGTTATTCCATATTGTCCGGCGCGGCGCTTCTCCTCGAACGAATGCGCGTTTCACGATTCATTGAAACGGCGGCGGAGTCCTCGCCTTTATCCTGGCGCGCGGAGATGACGTAATAATAATTTAGAGGAAGCCTCTTGGCTGGTACGGTTCGAAAAATTATATGGGACGATGCTGGTTAACCTTTTGCACTGGTAATAACGAGTCGGAGTCGTGACGAATATTTAGTGCACGATTCGATAAATATGGCTGCCAATTGTTTTTATTAAATGGGAAGAAGATTTGAATCCTCTTGAATTGTTTTATAATTAAGATTTACTTTCGAGATAATAATAAAATAATTGAGGACGAAATAGTCGTGATCGACGTAGCTCTGAGAGACGCGATACTGCAAGGGATTGAGAGATGTGATTACTATAGAAAAAGGGCGCCTGAACGTCGCCTTAAGGTCTTCTAAAACTCCTCTAAAAGTCGTCCCAAAGATCTCCGAGTCGTGACTCAGGCCATTTCTATGGCATTCCCAGAACATTCGAGACGTCTCCAAAGCCGTCCTTGGACAATCTCGGTCATTTACGGATTCCTCGATCGCGCGTATTTATCGCGAAAAGAATAATGTTGCTGCTACCTAGAGAAGAAAAAAAAATAATCGAGGAGATAATTCGCGCGTAATTCAAGTCGGCGTGAAAAGACATCGTCGAGGAATGCACGGCCTGAGTGATCGTATCTGGGAAAACGGCTGGTGGTTGGTGTTTCCTCCCCCTGCCCGGGCATCGGGGAATCATTGAGAAGAAAAAAAGCGATCGATGTCAGATAATGGGACACTTATCCGCGGTAAGTCGTGGAACGGCGGATAAAGATCTGCGCGCGAATCTAGCCGAGAAATTAACGCGCGGCGAACAACCGCGCGAATCGCGGAACGATCAAGCGGTCGTTACCGCGAAACGGTCAATGAAAATCGTTCTATCGTTTCCGAAATAATTTTGACGTTATTAAAGGCCCTTCTATTTAAATGATTGTTAAAATCTTTTATGATTCGCTAGACTCAATTTCCTACTCGTAAATTGTATTAACCCTTCGCGGTCGAACGACGACCCTCAGGCGCCTTTAAAAATCATCGTTTTAAAATAAACTTTATCGAATTTACTAATATTCAAAGAATTGTTAAGAGCTATCGTCCGTTACATAAGTCATAAAATTCAATTTTATAACGTACGCTCCAGGTTATGTATTATAAAATAGAAACACCGTAAGTCGAGAGAAATATTTTGGATTTCCAGTTAAAACGGCTCCAACTATAGCAAATGTAGCATATCTAGATAACCTGACATAACCTGCTTTCGAATAAATATACTCGGTTTAAAAATCCGACACTTCGCCGTCGCACCGACCAAATATTTGCGCCGCAAGAGACGTTCCGCTCGCCGGAAATCCGTTTTCGTCGAACGCGTTCGGTGTGCGTTCGCGTGCGGGATAAGAGACCGAACGCAACTCTTTCGTAATCGCTGGTAAATCATAAGCGAAGAGAGAGAGAGAGAGAGAGAGAGAGAGAGAGAGAGCACGCTAGAGCCTGGAACAATAGAGCATCTGTTCCTGTAGGGTCAATGGACATCGCAAGGTGAGGTGCCTCGCATGTCTTTGACCGGGATGACACGCAGAAACAACGAGCGCGGGGCTCGTCCTGATACTAGAAGGGGGTTTCCAGTCGGAGAAGGGAGGAGCAGGCGGATAAGAATGGAGAGGGAGGGGGGAGAAGGGCGTTGGGTGGAGGGAGAACGCTTTAATTGCATTACAGATTTTAATTGCGCGCGCGCTGTTCGCCTCTCCCTGTTCTCGCGGCGAGCCTGTGATTTTAACGGAACAACTGTGCACGGCGGACGGTTGCGGCAACAAAGCTCGCCTCGAAATTGAACTATGCGTTATCTCGGACTATATTGCTCTTCGTCAGATTTATCGACGAGCTGAAGTTTTTCGTTCCTGCGAAGCGCTACTCTTTGCTGACGATTCAACTCTTTGCAGACGATTTAACCCTTTGCACTACCGGCCATTTTAAGCCTAGATCTAAAATAGCTATTTCAACCAGCTGCCATCTTTTATATTCAGGCGGTGCTATCTTTTTCTTTTGGTAGTGTAGTTCCAAGCGTGGTACGAAAAAGGGCGACGCGGCGCGACGCGACAGGACGGGACGCGACAGGACGCGCGGCTTGACAAAGGTGAAAAATCAGCCGCGGGGATTATGGTCATTACTCTCGCGCGATGCCCGGCCTGATGGCGATTTGTCTGGTAGGCGCATTCCTGCGGCCTCCCGGGATCGACAAAAGGACGAGGAGGAGAGAGATCCCCCGGTCCCTTCTGTGCGCGCCTCTCTCTCGGCTCGCGCGAGGAGACTCTCGTTCGGCTCCGGAGTCTCTCGGGTTCGCGCGGGGTCCGGGGCTCGTTCGTTTATAAATGATTATCGGCGGTGCTGCTTATCGGTGTATCGATAAATCATACAAGCCGTGGCCCCACCGCGCCCCGTCCAATTGTCGATCCCGTTGGCGAAGATTCCCGGCCAGTCGCGCGGACCCGGCGCGCCTCCGCGTCAGCCTGTAATTACACTTCGGCTGTCCGGCCCGACCCCGGCCCGCGTCTCTTCGCGGTGATACCTTGAGGACAATCGCGGCGGCGCAGGCTGCTCCCAAGGTCCCGCGGAACGTTGTCGCGTGAATCAGATATCGACGGGTCCCCGGGATCGGCGCGCGCCGCGGCAACGAGAGTCTGTTGCGCGCGCCGCGGCAACGAGAGTCCGTTGCGCGCGCCGCGGCAACGAGAGTCCGTTCCGTTCGCCGGCTGCTGGATGATCCCACGGTTTTGCATCCGCCGAGAGCAATGCCGAGGATTACGCCGCGATCCCGGGAAAACTCGATCGTTTCGCAAGACGATAACCGGACAGCGGCGCTGGAATGCTCAGCCTTGGCTGCTCGAACGGCCCCCGGGAGACGCTCTACTTGGCTCGAATCTGCCGCGACTGCGAGCGCGGACCCGGCCGTTTTCTTGGCGCGCTCGACGAATCGCGCCGATTACGGGTTCCTTGAATTTTATGCGACACGCGGGGTTTCTGTCACGATTTATAATTTCTTATTTGCACACGTCGGTTCGCGAGAATTAAAAACAGAGTTAATTTCTTCCCTTTGATTAGTGGAAGATCGTCGTAGCTGACGATTTTCAGGAATACGAAAAAGTTGCATCGATCGTTACATAGATTTTAGTTCATTGCATTAAATTAACCAAGTACAAAGAGTCGCGAGAATATTTTTACTCTGTTTTACGATTTTTATCGTCTCTTTAAATGCCACGCGAATTTCTAAGTTTCAACCCCCCTGCGAAGGGTTCCTTTAAAGCGCTGTAACTTTGCAAGAAAAAATCGCAGCTACGTCTCTCTTTTTTCAAATTAAGGAGGAAGGGTTGAACTTAATTCTCCTGTAAACGGCGTTCAATTTAGTACGCATCAAACTGCGCTCTTTGTTGCACAGGATGAAAATGCTACAAGCTAGAAATTTTATATCAAATTTCCAGTTAAAATGGCTTCGAGCGCAAAGGTGTTGATAAGAACAATTTCAACCAAATATAAACGACAAACCTAAACCAGCTTAGGCCAGAAAGCAAACGAAAGACGCGGCCGATTGGCTCGGTCGACGGTAACCGGTTCCGCTCTCCTAGGTCTCGGAAGGGAGGCTATGATTCAACGGAAAGCGGTCTCCTCGATCGAAGCAGGCCCGGCCGTCGATCACCGGTCAAGGTATTCGCGACGCGTCGAAGCGTCATCGGGAACGCGGTCACCCGGACAGGTGTTGCTCCAGTTAGCAGACACCGAGGAACGTCGCCGACGATAAGGTCTCCGCGCGGCGGGGAAACGATTCGAAAATTCTTCTCGGCCGACGCGTCGGTCCCCGATCGGCGCCGGCCAGGAATTTCGGCCGATAAACCGGAGCGCACCGGTGGCCGATCGGCGCACGTTAGCGAAGGAAGTCACCGATGCAACCGCGTGCCCTCCGCAGCATCTCGTATCTCTCGCTCCGGCCGGGGCCATTTGGTATTCCAGCCGAAGTATGCCAGCGAAGTAACAGTACCTGGCCGGAGCAGCGACGAGTTGGAGAACCGCGACGGAACGGGAGGGGGGGGGGGGGGTGCGCGCGCCATCGGTGGTCCTAGGCCTCGCCAGCTAGGTCAGTGCCACCACGGATTTTAGTGCCAAGACATAAATTCGAACCGGCCGTGCTCCGTGCGTTGCGATCATTTCATTGTTCAATCGGTTAATATCCCTCGAAGCAAAGAGTCGACTATATTATATTCATAAAAGTCGTCCAGAGTATACGTAGAAATAATTATATAAAATTGTTCTCCTAAATAACGCTCGAAAACGTAGATAAATGTTCCGATAAAATTGGACCAATTTTACGCAACGATAACTTTGCGAAAAATCGTCGTGGAGAGAGATGATGGTTTTTTTTTAATTAAAGCTTGAAATCTCTGTGTTAAAATCGTATAGAATGACTAAAGAATAATCGAATCAGTCGATTAATGATAAATATATTATCTGTGGCAGATTCGCATCGAAGAGCAAAGTGTGACTTAAAACCTCTGTATTTGGCAAGTAAAGGTTTCGCAAGCTAAAATATAATTATCAAAAATATATTTCAAAGCGTTCTTCTCATCTACAGATGACGAAGGTATTAGAAATTCAAATTCAATTTTTCAATCGAATTTCCAATTGTCTCTACTTTCGCCTCAGGCTTCCCTCGTTCATGAACAATTTTAAAATTACTTAAAGATTATTTTCAAATGTAATAATTCATAATTAGACAGAGGAGATGTCCTATTATACTTTACATTTATTTTAACATCCTTTAAAGGAAAGATTGCATCAAGGAAAATTCCTTTTTCAAAGGAGAAAACGGCGAACAAAGTTCATTGCGCTTCTCGCGGTAAAAAACAGTCCACCGCCCTCCGTCTTGAGATCTTGATTCGCCCTCGCCTGCGGTGTATTTACAGCAACTATTAATTACCAAACGAACTTCCTTCCCCTGTTCCGCGAATCGCGATTCCGCGGCACCGCAATTAAACAACGATTACGTCCCGCGACGTTCGCCGCTTTGTCTTCGCTCGCGTCCGATGCATCACCGGCGCTGTCTCACCGCGATTCGAAGCATAATTCCGATCGTAATCGTCCCCGGCAAGGGACAAACAGGCCTAACGCGTAGGAAAATATCGTAATTATGCCAACGAACGACGTCCGCTCCGTCGCGGGCCCGGGAATGTTTCTATTAAACGCGGCGGAACGATCTCGTGTTTTGTTCGCCGCGGCGCGGCGCGCCGTAGAAGCGGGGCCCTGTTCGAGCACGTTCCAACGGCCGCGGCGGAGTCCTAGATACGAAGCGGAGCTTCGTTCGATAGTGACTCATTGTTCGGCTGGTAATCGTTCGTAATCGCGCGTCGATCTACTAGGAATATAATTGGTAATGATTAACGGTGATTGGACGTCGGCAGAAATCGATTTTTCGTACGGGCTGCAAATATTTTTGTCGCCACGCGCGGAATTTAGAATCTTTCTTTAGATGGCAGTGGCATTTGAAATGGAATATTTGTATACAGAATTGCTGTATTACTGAGTTATTGAATTACTGAATTACTGAGTTATTAAATTATTAAATTATTGAATTATTGAATTACTGGGTTATTAAATTATTAAATTATTGAATTACTAAATTATTGAGTTATTGAATTACTGAGTTATTAAATTATTAAATCATTGAATTACCAAGCATTGAACACGTTGATAAAACAAAAGAATGTACCAAGACCGTCTATTAAGAAAATCCGCGATCCCTTAATTGCCAAGAAAATATAAAATAACGTGGAGGTTCCTTGGCCCTGTTTTCGGAAGAACGCGCGGCGTCGGAGTATGCGCGCGCGCGCGCTCACGGCGTCGCGGCCAGTCATAATCCGGGTCCGTTGAACCTAACTGTGCGCCATTATGGTGGCCGGTGTGCTAGACAAAAAGGAAGGCCATCCGTCGCGTCCGCGTTTTTGCCGCGATCGGGATCATTAACGCGACTTTCTTTTCGCCGGTTAATCGGCCATCGGAGGTGGCAGAGAGGCGGCGTGCGAGCGAGCGAGCGGGCGTCGCGCCCGGATTTATCGATCCGGGATCCCCCGGGCGCAAAAATGCCAAAGGACAAGGGCGACGCAAAGAGCGCGCCGCCCCGGTGCTCGAACGATTCGGTTCCGCGTAACACGTCGCCCGCATTCTTTCGGGAATCGCTCGGACACACCGTCCCCCGATATGTAAAGGGGTCGTCGCCGGGTTGTCCCCGTCTTTGTAGGATGGCATGCGGCGCGGCAAGGCTGAACGCGCCCGGATCTTCGCGAATTTTCTACGCGCGCCGAGCTGGTTAACCCTTTCGGTACGAGCGCCGGATATATCCGGCATCCATGTGATGACCTGTATGGACGAACGTCGGATATATACGGCGTCCACGTGCTAACTTGTATAAATAACAGAATTTCGTATCTGTTAATATTAAAGCTGGAAGTAACATTTTTTGTTTAAAAAAAAACACTGTTTTATTGCTCATAGTTTTTATTTAACGCTTAGGAGAATCTTTAGAAGAGCATCCGTGACGCCGCGGATCGACGGATCAGCGCGCCCGGCCGACCTCGACGGGGCACTGAAATTCGCGTTGATCGTTACGCAGGTATGCGGTCACGATCTTGATCCCCGCGCGCACGCGATCCACGACCGCCCATTCACGCTCGATCAACGACGACCGCTAGGCGCCGATCCTACCGCGCCGATACTACTTTCATCCGAGATCTTCGATCGCTCGATCCGTCGCGATCGGCGCTGTGCGAAAAAGGTTACAGCCGAGAACAATTTTTCAAAAAGAATTGCCAGATTCAATTGTTTATAACTCTACGAAAAATCATCGCAGGTCGATGAACTTTCTTTTAAATTAAAGCTTGAAGCTTCTACTTTAAGATCGTGTATCTAGATTTTACGTTCGATGCGTCCTCATCGCTGTAACCCTTGCGAAGTATAGCAATGCGAAGCCATCGTCGTGTTCGTTTATATACA
Organism: Augochlora pura; assembly: GCF_028453695.1. Taxonomy (NCBI): domain Eukaryota; kingdom Metazoa; phylum Arthropoda; class Insecta; order Hymenoptera; family Halictidae; genus Augochlora; species Augochlora pura. Next base: position 23,617,547 of record NC_135777.1, on the reverse strand, counting down.
AAGTTTGAAAAAGTGCTCGGACTTTGGAAAATTTTTTCCTAGAATGCCGTTTGCGGGAGAATCAAGTTCGATTCTTCCCCTTTAATTGAAAAAAAGCGAAAGTTAGCTGCGATTTTTTTTCGCAAAGTTATAGCAGTTGAAAGGAAGCATTATTGTCGATAACTCGGCCGGGGGGTCATTTTTCGATACCGATGCAAGGGTTGATTCAAAGTGCTGTAACTTTGCGAGAAAAAATCGCAGCTACGTTTCGTTTTCTTTAAATTAAAGGGGAAGAATCAAGCTTTATTTCACCGCAAACGGCATTAGCGAGAAAAATTTTCCATACTTTGTGCGTGTCGTCGAACTTGACAATTTTCAGGATAGCAAACGTTTCTATAGAAGGTCGCTAATAGCCTTGCAGCTGATGCGACGTAAAACCTCTAAGAAAAAAAAAAAAAACAAACATTTCTACCACTGTGCGAATCGCGAACGTAAACACGAAACCTCGCGCGCTCGCCTGATCGCGGGAAAAGGAGCGAGCATTGTCTCGCCCGGCTCCCGGGAGCACGCTCGCGCTTGTTTCTCGGGATGTTTTTGCGCGCGCGCGCGCGCGTTTCGCTTCTGTCTCCGCGCCTCTTTCAGAATGTCGCCGAGTCTTGATTTCATCGAGGAAGAAAGTGAACGACTCTCGGTTGCGCTTCTCCGCCCCGGTTTTATTTCTGTTTCGCGCGTGCTCCATTTGTTAACGGTGTTGTTCCCGATCGCGCGCGCGCGCGCGTCGATCATTAAAACGGCTCCGCCGGGGCGACGCGCGCGATGACACCGGATCTCTACTTTTTTTTTCTTTTTTTTCACGGTCCACCCGGCAGTTATCCGCGGCCTTGTCGACGAAATCGCAGCCATTTTTTTCCCTCCCGATCTGCGCTCTGTTCTAACGGTGAATCCCGAACAGGTTTGAAACGCGTGTCGCGCGAAATAAAATTCGTTTGCCCGTTGGCCCGGTTTCGCTGGCAAAAATATTGCAAGAACGAACTTGTCCACCGTCTTCTTGTAAAACGAATTCCTTTGACACGGATACGTCGGAACATCGTGCGCGACAAGGTCGACGAACCTTCGTCCGGCATTAATCTCCCGTGGTATAATTATTGAAAAAGAAGCTCGGGGTAATTAATGGGATATCCTGTTTCGATTGCAAAGTGTTACAAATCCTATTCCGCCGAGTTTCCAGTTTGATCGATTATGCGTGGATTAGCGATATACCTTTTTGCGTGGGCGGTGTTTTCGATAGCCTGCGATAACGTTCGTTAATACTTTTTTTATAATATTGCCGTCCGTGGACTATTTTATTTGGTAATTGTATTACGATCGACGATGTCGGAGTCGGCCATGTTTTGCTCGAACAAGGAATAATTAACGTTTATTTATTATTTAATTAACGTTATTTTAAAAAAATAACGTTTTTATTCCAACAAAATTATTCGAGGAATATTCTTCGATATTCGTTCGAAATGTATTCCATGAATTTATTCAGAATATATATATAAATAAAAGAAACGCGATAAAAATTTATTTTATGTTTTTGAACGGTGTTGGTACGGCGACAGTGACGTCACAGTATTTTTAAAACTAGTTAATATTTTGGATAAGTATTTCTAAACGAATTTTTTCTCTTCGCTATTCCGCATTTTTACTGTCCGCAATTTTTATTTATTAAAATTACGAAAAAATTGATACCGTAGATTTTTCAGCTCCTCGGTTTTTTATAATATTATTAGAAAAATACAGTCGTTCGAAAATTGCAAAATAGAGTTTCGGCCGTGGGGGTCGCTGCACCGCGCGCGAGCAAACACACGGTCCAAGCACGGATAAACAGAAGGATCGCATCCTTGGCAGGTCATTCGAAGCCACGGGCTTCTGTTTACGTTGCAACGAACGATTCTTTTTTGGTCGTCGTTTAGCGAGCGACCATAAAGGAAGAGCACGGTGTACAGAGGCGACGCTGCGATTATTATTGCTTCGAGTCTTTTAAATATTTCATTCGCTGAGCACCGTGTCGGCCCCGACACCGTTCGTTCCGTCTCCGGCGAGAGAGAAACGACCGCGTCCGTATTGTTTATTTATCCGTTCGCGTAGCTCTTATTACGAAGGTTTGTCGACCTTCGCGCGTTTCCTCGTCAGGAATTGTCTACTCGAAGGATCGCCGAGATTAATTCGTTTATTCTGCCGTCTTATAGACCGAATTATATTAATTTTTATTCGATAGAATCAGAATGATTTTTCTATCGAATCGGTGAATATTCTTATTTTCTAAGGTAATAATTATTTACGTTTGAAATCTGTGAACGTTTCAGTCGTCTGAATTTTTGTCAGTTTCTATTCATTAAAATAATAATTATTATATGTTTCGTATCGGCGTGGTACTTTTACTTTCTATCTATTAATTATTTATTAAATAATATTATGGTACAGCGGAAAAGTGGAGGGGGAGAGATAACTTTTAGAAAAAGGGCATAACGAGGCTTCCCCGAGAGACGGAAGAATATTACACGATAATAATCAATTTTAAACAACAAATTTCGTCTATCGATTTCCCATAAAAAGAAAATAGGAAGGAACAAATGGTATATATTTGAATAATATTTTTCTTGGTAAGACGTTGGTTGGAGATGGTTCTGGACGATCGATTCTGTAGTTGGATCCGGAGCGTTCGCGGCGGTCTGGAAATCCTGGTTCCGTGCTCGCGAGGTCCTGAGAGAACGAGAAGGTCAATACGGCGTGGTACATCACGAGCCTCCGCAGTCTCGCTGCCTTCCGGTTCGCGGTAAATCATGAAGGGGGAGAGGCGGGGATCCTCGCCTCGCCTCTTCGCTTCGCTTACAATAGAGACACGCCGCTAACTCGAGCCGCGTGGAGCGGGTGGCGAGAAAGCCGGTCTCTTCTCCCGTGGACGATCTCGTGTCACGGTTACCGGGATATCGTATTATGTTGCGTCTGCGCGTAACGACGCCGGCCGGGACCCGATCACGTGTCGGCAACACCCTCGATCGCTTAGTTTACCCGAGACGAGCCTTATCGCGAAGAAAACTTCCTGCGGCTCCAGGAGCCGAGCCAACGATCGAGAACCAGGCATCGACTGGCTTCTCGATCGACAGGCATCTACGCGGGGTATCGATGATAGAAATGCTACGAACGACGTAAACGATTCGCCTGTATTGTTTTAGAAAATTAACGAGAATTTATTAGTTAAATTGCTCGATAGATGAATTTTTGATAAAAATTCACGGACATTCGAGCGGCGATGATTCTGCGAAAAATCATCGTAGCCCAATGAAATATTTTTTAAATTAAAGCTTGGAATCTCTGCTTTAAAATCATGTATTTCGATGTTAAATTCGTCGCAACCCTTTGAATACGAGAACCGTTCAAATCCAAACGCAATTCGTACGCCCCTATCACCACAATTCGCCAAGTTCGACGAAACGTACAGAGTATGGAAAATTTTTTCCCAAGATGCCGTTTGCAGTGAAATAAAGCTTGATTCTTCCCCTTTAATTTAAAAAAAACGAAACCCAGCTGCGATTTTTTTTCGCAAAGTTACAGCACTTCGAAGCAACCCTTGCATCGGTATCCAAAAATCACCTCGACAGTGATGCAGGGGTTGCTTCGAAGCGCTGTAACTTCGCGAGAAAAAATCGCAGCTGGGTTTCGTTTTTTTTAAATTAAAGGGGAAGGGACGAACTTTATTTTCTCATAATCGGCGTCGCCGAGAAAAATTTTCCGTAGTCCCTGCAGTTCCTCAAACTTTATGCAATTTTCGATATGACGGCTTGACGTTTAAAGGGTTTGCGGTGACAAGGGTGCATGGGAAGTAAAAACCAGAGAAACTATCTTAAAGTAGAAACTCGAAGCTTTAATTTAAAAGAAGGGTCGTCGACCTGCGATAATTTTTCGGAAAGTTGTCGCCACTATATTTAGCCACCCCTGACGGCGACGTGTCAACGAGTCCCGTCGAAATCCTTGTTAACTCTTCGACGGCCAGGCGTACGTGACACCGCGAAGCGTCACGTAGGCAAATGCAAATGTAAAATGGCAGTGGCATGGCGTTCGAGGCTATCACGCGCGCCGGAAGGCCTCCTCTTTCGGTGGAATCGTATCCGGTCGGACAACCCTTCCGGTTTCTAATTATACCGAAGGACGGCTGTAAAATAGCCTAAAGCTATCAAAAAACCTCTGTGTAAAATCGTTGGTTTATCATGTAATGGTGGTGTAGGTAAGGGTAATTATACGTAATGGTTGTTTGATGGGATCGTAGACACCTGTGGGATGCGTCCAATGAGTTTAATGCGTTGCGTGCTGCGTGTCGTGTTTAAGGAGTTATTTGCAAGGAATGGTCTTCGACGCGGCGACTTCAACACGTTGCTTCCAATATGGCGACTTCGAAGCGTCGTCTTCAAAGCGTCGTCTTCCATATTTCGATTTCAGAGCTTCGATTTCAAAGCGTTGACTTCCATAATTCGATTTCAAAGCGTTGTCTTCCATATTTCGAATTGAAAGCGTCGCCTTCGACGCGTCGTCTTCTCCACACTTCGACTTCAAAGCGTCGCCTTCAACGCGTCATCTTTCATACGTCGTCATCCATACTTTGTCTTCAAAGCGTCGTCCTCAACGATCGAACTTCAACCCCGTCGTCTTCACCGCCTCGACACCAACGTGTCGACTTCGATCTTCCGTTTCCAGCCAGCCAGGTCGAGCGCGTCGCGTCGCGTCACAAAATAGAGAACAGTAATGATAGGATAAAGTTCGTAGAATAATTCCCGTCGTATAAAGCCGAGTCCAGCGGCACTAGATGTTCGAATCGGCCGGGACATAATAACCGACCAGGCGGCCGGTCGGCCGGCCGAGATCGGATGCCGGAAAAAATGAGGAGGCTCGTTCTCTCCCGTGAGAGAAGGAGGGTGGGTGGGTGGAGTGTGTCTTCGACGAGACGTCTCCGGGCGTGGATATTATCTGGCCGGACTGTTCCGAGTTCTTCATGGTCCGAGGGCGATGATTACGCGGACACGGCGAAGGGGATGGGGTTTACGGTGATGGGAGGAAACTGTTGCTGGACAGAAGAAGAGAGAGAGAGAGGGAGGACGATGCAACGGTCACAGCAATTACACGCGAACATAAGGCAGATCGCAATCGCAATTGGTCGCGATTCGCGACAAAACGCTGTCCTCGAGCGACTCGCGGCCTCGGGAATCGCTAACAAACTGTTCCGGGGTGCTGAACTATTTTTAACAATGGAACACTACCGAGCTTTATACGTCACTAATATATTATTATTCTTGTTATTTATTAATTATTATGCCGGAGAAGTTTGATGGAATAATTTACTAATCAATGGGTTCTTGCAACAGTATGCACGTTACCTGATACAGATACGACAATAAATAAATATATAATAATTCTCATATTTTATACACCGTCCAAAACCGTACTAAAAAGTCTTATAAACAATACCTGAGCGTTATTACAATGCCCAGCGTTTTTAGGCAATGTATAAAACAATATTTAACATAACCTTATCAGGATCTTTTTTCATACTTTGCCTAAATAGCATTAATCATTTTACAGAATATCTCCTATATTATATACAATGCTCGGAACAAATATACAATAATCCTCATACTACAATTTTAATTTCCAACAAATCGTTCTCCACGTAATTCCCTTTAGATCAAGCAAACTACGCGTAAAGAGCAAACGCGAGTAACAAACGACGCTGATACCACCGTAGAAGCAAACGGACAATCGAGTCCCATCGGATAATGCAAACCGCTCTGAAATTCCCCGAACGATTCAGCAGTTTTGTTTTCTTTTTTTTTTCGAGCCGAGCCGCTGCTTTTTGCCGGGAGCGCATAAAATCGGTAGTCCGGTTATTATGCTCGTTGGTAAACGCGAGCGGGCGCCGCGTATCCACGAGCGTTTACGATATTCCACTGTCTCCTCCGAGCGCGCGCGCGCGCAGCCTACATTCGCGCCGGGTTCCCTACTCGCCAATGGTTGGGAACGCGCGGACGAGTATTCCCCCGACAGAAAAATACGTAGTCGCGGCCGGTCTGCTTTTTGCTCCGCCTTTCCGTTTGCTTTTCCTCTTTGTCGGGGAATCGGCTCGCACCGCGGTACACCGGCCAAAGGCAGAAACGTTTTATCGGTGCGCAGGCGCCACTTAATGCTCCGTACGTACGGAGAATCTTCTTAATAAGCGAGAGAAATAAGCGAGAGGATTAAGCATCGTTTAACAAGCATCGTGCTCTTTTGTACGTATAATGAACAGTTCGGTACCAATCCCACATGACGATCACCTTGGAATTGGAACATCCTGCGAATTCGCGCGTATTCCTCCGCGTTATTTCGCTCCTATCGCGGACAAAGCGGCGAAAGATCGCTTTCGCGTCTCAATTATCGATCGAAAGCGATCGGGAGATCGTCGGCGCAATGTGTAATAGGACATTTTGCTTCTAAAAATGAATTTTAATTGTTCCAATCAATATTTAAATATATATATAGTTAATATTCTTTCAATTTTATTTTGAGATCAATGGCTCAAGTATTTTGTCGACTGAAAAGTATCGATTCGAACAATTATCGTGGACAAACGATTCTTGGAAGCGTTTCGCATATAACGAAATATTATAATTATATAATTATAACGAAGAAGACGATTAAGACGTTTCGCGGCGAATCCGCGGATAGGCGAGCCAATCTCAGCGATCCGAAAATTGATGTCCGTTTGCGGATCCATTGATTGGCAGCGTCCGGGAGGGAGATGATCCCGGCCGATGCATCATTCGGGATCTCTAAAAACTCGTTTACACTAGATAATTAGCGGCTGCGGTGACGCTAATGGCAAGCCGAGGGCCCGAGGCTACCTGCAATTGCCGATGCGGCTCTCTCTCTCTCTCTCTTTCTCCGAGCGCCGGGGCTATCTTAACGCAGTTTATCTCGAATCGCTTATTTCGCATCGGGGACCGGCCTGTTCCGAGAACGCAGGACCGGCGGAGGGTCCCCGTCGAATGAGATACTTTCCCCATAAACGAGGCCCTTTTCTAGCGAACGGACACCGGCCCCTAGGAACTAGACGCTCTCTCTCTCTCTCTCTCTCTCTCTCGAGGTCGATAATGTTCCATCGAATTCTCTCTTTCACATAATATTTAGTAATTATTTAGAGTGAAAATACGAGATAAAATTATTGCGGAAAATAATTTTGAGTAGAAATTGAGCAAATATAATATATATATAAGTAAATATAATAGACGCGAAGGTACAGTATTTATTATCTATCGACGTTTCCAGGCGGCAACCTGAAAATTAGGCAGAGGAGTTTGCCCGTTATTTAGCGATCGCCAAGGACGTCTTATTATAGCTCGTTGAAATCGTCTTTAAAGCGAACATCGGGTCGGGTACCAGCAAAAAGTTGCAACACTGGCACGAACGCGCGATTATTATACGCCCATTGGCGCGCAGCGTGCGTCTGCTGATGCATCTAAGATTTTTAAGAGATTCCGAATACAGCACAAATATTTCATTACATGTAAATACGTATATTTACATATTTATATCTATATTTATATATTCATTATATTTATATATTTATAGTTATTTACTAATTAATATATTTATATTTATATGTTCATATACGCATACATATGTTTACCTATCGATATATTCATATGTATGTATTCATATATATATAAATACATGTACAAGAACCAACGGAACAACGAGATCAGCAGAAACCAGAAAAGCACGTAGAACAACTGGAGCCAGAGATCAGTACGCGGATACGGCGCATTCCAGTTGTCGCGGATCGCGGCCGCAGCGCAGCGGCGCGTTTAAACGGGCGTCGCGTCGCGGGATCGCCATAAATCATGCAGCCGATGAAAGCGGATAAGCGGCCGCCGGAACCACCTTGCCGGCCGGTTACCATTTAACGCAACAATATTAATAACCGCGAGAGTTTTCTGTCGACGGGCAGAGCCGCAGAGCCGTGACGTCGCGCAGCGGGCCGGCGAGCCAGCGATCCGTGACCGAAATCATCTCGGGCGTTGTTTCAAGGTTTACTGTTATAATTATAATATAGTAGGTCGTCGGAGTCGTCACCGCGGACGCTGGAGACCACAGTCGAGTTGAAAGTATATAAATATAATATATAAATTAAATATAAATTTAAATAATGAAATATAATATTTAAGTATAATACAGTCGCGTTTTAAATTGCATCTGATTTCTACGGTATATTAAATTCTATCTAAAGAACGCCTATTTGGTACTTATGACGATAATCAATGTTTTCTGAGGTAATATTTTCGATTTTAAGTGACTGGAGGGTGGCGACACCGTTCGAAAGACAGTCATATAACATTATTAAACATATAAGAGTTGCGAAACGGTGTGCCGACCATAGATAGCAACTCTGCTCCAGACCACTTAGCCGTCGACGGTCGCGGAAGAAATAAGCGCGACGCGGCGCCGTGGTCCGAGATGCGTAGCATCGCAGCGTGCCGCGCGTCTGGGTACACAGGTGCGATCCGCACGCAGGTGCGTGGATCGTGACCTGGGCGGAGCCGTTTCGCGGCCTTCGAAGGGGCGGCACGAAGAAAACGCAAGGCGAAGATGCGACCACGAGAGACCGGAGTGCAAAGATCTCTCAAGGCCGCCACCGTAGCCCTCTCGTCCTTGTCTCGCCTAATGAGACTCCCTAGAAACCCGCGCGTACACACCGAGCGTACACGCGCTTCCACGCGGTGCTCCCGCGGCCAGATCCACGCGAATATCAATCGATTCGATACGGTCGGCCCGTTCGCGCTCGTATTGAGACCGTTTCGAAACGCGGTATTAACCCTTTGCCCCCGCGATGCCATTTTAACTGTAAATCGGGAATAATTTTCCTAACGAGTTCAATTCTATGCAACGAAGTGCATTCTCGATTGTCGAGCAAAAATTGGCCAACTTTGACTGACGATAACTCAGCGTAAAATGGTCGTAGCTGGACGACCTTGATTCTATGTTAAAGCTTGAAACTTCTACTTTAAGACGGTGTTTCTCAATTTTTAATTCGATGCACCCTCGCCGCTATTATTAATTAAATGCGAGACCATGTTTACTATGCTGAAAATTGCCAAGTTTGACGAAGTCCACAGACTTTAGAAAATTTTTCTCGGCGGTGCCGTGTACAAGAGAATAAAATTCGATCTTTCTTCTTTAATTTAAAAAAAATGGAACCAAGCTGCGATTTTTTCTCGCAAAGTTACAGCACTTTGAAGCAACCCTTGCATTATTGTCAATAACTCGGCCAAAAGTCATCGTAGGATAACGCAAGGGTTCCTTCAAAGTCCTGTAACTTTGCGAGAAAAAATCGCAGCGACATTTCGCTTTTTTTAAATTAAAGAAGAAAGATCGAATTTTATTTTCTTATACACGGCATCCCCAAGAAAAATTTTCCGAAGTCCGTGGATTTCGTCAAACTTGACAATTTTCAGTATAGCAAACATGGTCTCGCATTTAAATAATAACAGCGGCGACAGTGCATCAAACTTAAAATGGCGGAGCACTATCTTAAAATAGAAGCTTCAAGCTTTAATATAAAGTCAAGGTCATCCACCTACGATGATTTGTCTCGCAGTTATCGTCAGTCAAAGTTGGCCAATTTTTGCTCGAGAATTTACGCTATAATTCGAATCATCGGTGCATAAATTATCATAAATCTTAGAACAACTGCTAAAGATATTCAGCCTAATGGAGATCACACGTATATATCCCACAATTTACTTTCCAAAGTACTTACATCCTAATTAATAAAGAAAACGCCGCGCACGAGCGTTGTTCGACGGAAGAACCCGAAGCCGGAGCCGCTGAGTTGTGCCCGATTCCCGATTCGGTCCAGCGAGCAGCAAGCTACTCGGTCGTCATTAATCATCCCGCGCGATCCGATCCGATGTGCGATCCTTTGACGTTGGCACGAGCAAGAGGAGCCACCATTAAAATTAATTCCGGAAAGCCGTGGGTTACGCGGAGCGTGAAAGGACGGTGATCCGTTGACACGTTGCGATCTCTCTCTCTCTCTCTCTCTCTCTCTCTCTCTCTCTCTCTCGTTCTCTATTGGTCTGTTGCTCTCTCTTTCTCTCTCCTGAGGAAATGACGCGTTAAAGTTAAACGAACCCGCTTGTTTGGTGCCCGCAGCGTCATTACCGATAATCCGAAAAGAAACGGCGCTTCCTGATCGTTACACGTACAGCAAACCGATCGCAAGAACGCCACTAATTTGAATTTCAGTTATAATTGTATAACTGTTCCTTACTTCGTTCAGTTTCTTTCGATTTCGCATCCACAGATTCGGTTTTTAAATCCTCAACCTGAAATATTAAGCTGTACCATTAAATGTACAGTGACAAATGTACAATCGAGCTGAATTCTCCGCTCTTATGTAATTTATATTGTGGTCGTTGAACGGGGGGCGATCAAAGCGTTTCTCAGCGTTTCATTCGACAGTTGTACTTATCGACAGTTTCAGCAAACAAGAGCCGCTCGCGACAACCACCGCGTCGACGTCCACGGGGAGCTAATGGCCTCCCGGTGGATCCTGCGTAGCTGTTACCACGGTTTCTGATCCATATAGTTGGATATGCTCGGTAACGCGGCTTAAGTGCACGCGGCTAATTGTTTTTGCGGCGGCGGCGCGCGCGCGCCGCATATTTCGTGAAATGCAACAAGAGTAACGAACGGCCGTGCAAAAAACTGCCGGCGATTCCATTTAACGTGCTCGCTGATCTGCAACGCTAAACATCCGAGCACGCTGGAATCCGGCAGCTTTACTTTTGTCGGCACCGCGGCGCGCCGCGGTCGACCGATCTCGCTTGCGAGAACTCTCCTTCTCGACGGATTAAATGAATCTCCGTCGCGAGCTGGCCATTGTTTCCTTTAGAATTATTCTTGAACCGCCACGGAAAAGAGAAAAGTATTATACATTAATTAGATGGTTTATATTGTTCGTTTTAAGGTTCATCTATCGACGTGCAAGTGAATATTTATATATAGTAAATATTTTTCAATTGTTGCTGCGACATAACCTTGTCCAAGGTCGAAAGAAATGCTCGCGGAAAATTTCCGTACAAATGAATTAGCAATACGATTTACGTCGCACGAAAATATACGTTGCACAATAAGAGAATATTAATCGGCACTAACAATATCATAAAGAAATATTAATCGTACATATTTTCATACCTTTGAACTAAATCGAAGAACAGCAGCAGCGGATTTTAAGACGTATCCATTTTGCAGCGCCCTCTTGTATTACACTGCGCGATCGAACCTAATATTATTCTCGCTCGATGTAATAAATTTCCTTAAAATACTACAAATGGAGAAAAACAAATCGGAAACATTGTTAAAAGAAGCATGGTAATTAGATACAAGTTTAGCCGTATTGGATGAGAATTCGAGTATTCAATGGAAGCTTCGGCATCCACAAATGCTGACAGGAAGACGCGGAAATTGAGATCTACCTTATTGGTTAGTAGCTCCGACCGTAATCGTCGAGCGCCAATCGCGAACGAGCGCGATTTAATTTGCGCGCGCGCCGCGCTTGTTGGTAGAGTTAACGACTTGATGAACGGTGAAAAATAATTTCACGCTGAAGTAACACGGCCGATCGGAGAGGCCTCACGGTCATGTAATCGGAAGCCGATGTGTACAAGGAGGTCGTTGCCATCGGAAAGTGGAAACCGAATCGTCGAGGTGTGTATACTTGTGACGCAACCCGAATGCCATTCGCGTTCCCGGTACCATTCGGCAGCGCCTTTATGACCGTTTTAAAGCACGCAACGATTTACGAGGTCCAACGTGTGGCGATATAAATTGACGGGGCATCGGTTTTCGCCGTTTGAATATTATTCTTTGTAATGGACACTCGACGCTGTCAGACAATTATACGGCCACCACGGTAATTAGTCAAATATTGAAGTAGGATCCTTCTCGTTTGCATATTCATCGCATGGAATATTTCTTCCGATCGCGAACGTTCGACGTTAATTTATATGATATGGACGATAACGCTAATTTATATATTTATTACCTTCTCAGGGCTTGTTTGCGTTAATCATTATAACGGTAATAAATATTTTAACAAATGCCATACGCAGCCCTTCCAAAAAAAATTCTCAACTAAAAACTGTTGATGGTAATTTTTCAGCACGCAGACTATTTTTCAAGGTTTCTCTTTCCGCGTGTCCACGTGTTAAATAATCGAGAGGATGATCAAATATGTACACTATAATCGAGTGCAAAGAGAAATTAACGTAAATGGTCGTCCAAGTGGAGTGTGTGGCTGCGTAGCCATGAACACCAACGCGGAACAGAATAGGATATTAATTTTAATTATTTAATCATTTTTATTTCGTACGCTGATGATCACTACGATTGTTTGTTTCAGTGGATTGTATTCGGAATCGCGACGCGGCCTGTATAATATGATAAACGATCTATTTACGAGACAAAGAGTTAGCGGGAAACAAGTGATTCGAATCACTCGGAGGTCCGCGCGACTTCCCAAAGGTCCATTCGTTACAGCGTCCCTTGATTTATTGCCGGCCATGTTTTCTCATTAGCATCGCCGAACAAGGGAGAAATGAGAAAAATTAAAGCACAGAGGAAACTGTGGTCGACGCCGGGGGGCGCGCTGCTTTATTTATCTTAACCGAGAGCGGGCGCATATGTATCCGTCGAATTATTTAACTTATTCAGTTGAAATAACTGGACTGTGGAATTTAGCACCAGAGAACAAATGATCGTCCAAAACAATTGTAGATAATATAGCAGTAATATATAAAGTGTTATAAAGCTGTTTTAAAAAATATAAAGGTTATTTCATCAGAATCGAGACGCAAGAGCGAATTTGTTATTTACTTGGACATTTTATAGGGAAGGTAGCGGAGGAGTATTTTTAATGTTTGCTCTGAACTATGCAGTTTTTTTTTTGGTCCCACCAATCTACGCGCGTCATCAACGGAACACAAGATCCGAAGCCCGGCCATTTACGATTTGATATAGCGACGCGCGAGGAATATTTAAAACCGCGATTTCCGTTAGGGAACAGATCCATGGAGAATTGTCATTAACGAGGCGATTCGGCGCCTTTGATACTTTATTCGCACAAAGGCTCCGTGTGCCCCCACTCCGTGGACCGCACACAGGGGTTTTGTTATTACTATTTCCACTCCGCGTAGGGCGCGTCGAAAAGAGCTCGAATTTTACGACCGAATAATAAACGAACCCCGTCGTCGTAGACACCGGAGACGATACTACGCAGAATACAGGAACATAATCGTTTCAGTTTTCTATCTAGATTCTGATCGAATATCTTAAAAATATAATTCTTTTTATTCTCTTTTCTTGCCTCAACAAAGCATTTTACGATTTTTGTAAAATTAAATTAAAGGCGAACCGTGACAGGCGAACCCGTAGGTTATGTGAAGTACGTGTCCACATAACCTCGATCGAGCGATCATTCGCAGTTAACTGTAGATTCGACAAATCGATTAGACACGGGATTATTCGTGTGTTCGCATTCCGTTTCCGTCGGGCTCGGCCCTGCCTCGGATTTGCTGACCAACATAGCCGGCGTCGCTTGACGATTCAATAATCCGAGCGCGCAATAAAAGTCGGTTCGTACAGTAATACATATAACGGTACTTACGCGGCGTGCCGGTACCGAATGCTCGAAACGGCGAATAAAAAAAGGCGAGAGGACAGAAACGCCGGCAGAATTTTCGAAGTGTGACAGCAACAGGTGGAGCCGAGCAAGAAGACACGGTATCTCGTCTCGATCAGCGGTACAGCGAGCGCGGTCGGCACGGAAATCGAATCTATCGCGTTCCAAAGCCGTGCTTCTATCGGGAACGGACCGCCATTACCATATTTGCCATGGTTCTCCATCGCGAATCGTACCGATTTAACCGCGTCACGCGGCTAACATTCTGTTCCGAGTTTTCGAGGCCACAGGACAGAACATTTCTTGCGGTATTTACTAGACGAGGACACACACACACGCGCGTGCAATTGTTCTCCGAGCACTGCCGCCCCCCTCGCAGCTATTCGATCAACTACCCTCCCCCTTTTTAGGCGAATACTCATGGAAATTGAAATGTTTAGTTACCCGAAACTGTTGGAATATTTTAACGTGTCGCGCCGGTCGCGCTCGTCGCTCATTGGTCAGACGACCGTTATTAACATATCTGCTGCAAGTAACGTATATATTGAATAAATAACTTATAAATGTATCCCTACAATCTGAGCAATCGCATGTTAACAAATCACATTTCTTAACACTTTTCAAACTAGCCTAATCGAGCCTTCGAAACCTTTCGAAGGTTCGTGCATGTGAATTTTTTCACCGTGACACTGGCGAAAGATGACCATCCGCGCGTTCGAAAAATAATAGAATGCGGACGAAAGAGAGGTCGTCCGAAGGTTGCGGTATGTTTTGATGGGTCTTGATCTGTCATCCGCAGTTCTATGAACGCGTCGATACATCATTTCGATGCGAAAGAAGCTCGGCGACCTTCGAACCTCCGTGGGAACAACCGTTCGTAACGAAAAACTCGTCCGATGGTTATAATACATCTTCGAAAAGGCGCAGTCCGCCGCCATTAATGTCGCCTATAGATCGCCAGAAATAATGATCTATCATTCAGTCGGGAGAACAGTGCGACGGCGGCTTCGAAATCATGGAACAAAAGTAACATAGGTGGGGATCATCAATTATCGCGCATTGTTCTTTGGTTGGTAGCTCCGAGAATATCGTGTACGGACATGGTTAATTGGATATATCGTTTCAGACGATCCCGTGCGTTCACGAGACGCCCGTGGAAACTGCGAGGAATCTCGAATTCGAGATACAATTCGGAATGGAATTCAAGGAGTTTGCTCGATAAAGCAGACGTCCGATTCTAACGTCAGGGGAGCATCACGGAAGGTGCAAAGGTTCTCGAAGCCGGCCCCGTACGCCTGATAATAAGGCAAACATTCAGGTTTCTGCCGGCGGAGGCCTTTTCAGGGTTACGCGAAACGACTGTCGATACTGTCGACGATAATGGGGATTCTAACGGCGGGCTCCGCGTCTCCGGCGAGCCGCCGCGCCGCAAACCCTCGACCTTCGACGGAAATTGCATAGTCGGACGGTTCTTTTGTCGTTGTAACGATCCGCAGATCGGCCGGATCCAATGAGAGGGAACCATTTAATGGGAAATGTCAAGCAACCCTTCCAATGCTGACTAATGAATCATACTTGTGCAACTAATTAACGCTTGTACGTTGCTCGAACGCGCCGCGACGCACGACGCGACGATCGGCGTACGATGATCGAAAAATTGATTTCTAAAATTTCATATATGCTGTCGTCTTCGGGAAATAATTAACGCAACGCGGATAATAGAAGAAAGAATAATAGAAGAAATTTCTCTTGTATACAGGGTGTCCCAAAAGTCAGTTCCAATCGGGAAAGGAGAGGTTTCTGCTCATAATTTTCTCCTTAACGAATTATTAACAAAAAAAAAAACAGTAACTAATGAAAGATAGGATCGACTGGCAAGATGTCGAGCCAATGAGCGGAATTAAAAACCAATGAGGGAAAACGCTAAAAGGATCGTAATTGAAATCCATGGAAAGAAAAAACTTACATTTCAGAAAGTGTTTCGCCGCGAGTTGACGGAGCCCGACCGACCGCCTAACGATGTTAATAAACGTCGCCGGAGATCTAAGCACGCACGCGGTCGACGTCCTTCGACGAAAACTCTCTTCTGGGAACCGAGAACCGACGGACAGCTTTTATCGCTAGGCGTTAATGCTGTGCGCGCGGAGGGAACCTTGTCAGATGGCAATTTCATCCGGCTGCTAAAACTTCTAAGGAACCATTAACATATCGGCCGATTAGGCTAAACCGATCCCCGCCTCGTGGCTCTATGCAGATGAGACCGGAGTAGTTCTCGTGTCGGTTATCAAGAGCCGCTGACCCAAATGCAGATCGCTATCGTTCGGTGCACGTCGACCAGATCGGGCTGACTCATTGTCAACGGGAATCGCATAAATCAGCATCGCTGATCGACGCGCTCGGCTTGACCCTTCTCGAGGAGCTGAATTAATTCGATGCTGGCCGGACCTCCGCGAGGATCACGCGGTAACAAACAACGCGTAATCGCAAACAATGCGATCGAAGAACAAACGTTCCGTTGAATTGCAAAGATTAAATAAAGGATTAATTTATACGTTGGTGAAAAAGGTTGTAGCGTAGATAAATTCTTGAGAAAAATTGGCTAACTTTGATTGACGATAACTCGGCGAAAAATTATCGTAGGATCATAACTTTGTTCTTAAATTACAGCTTGAAACTTCTACTTTAAGACAGTTTTTGTGGATTTTAGGCGTAACGCTGTATCGCCACTGTAACAATTTAAATGCGAGCCCATGTTTGCTGTATTGAAAATTGCCAAGTTTGAGAAAATGCACGGACTTTGAACAATTTTTCTCAGGGATATCGTTTATGGTAAAATAAAGTTCGATCTTTTCCCTTTAATTTAAAGAAAACAAAATGTAGCTACGATTTTTTTTCGCAAAGTTACAGCACTTTGAAGAGACCCCTACATTATCGTCAATAACTCGGCCAAAAGTCATGATGCAAGGGTTGCTTCAAAGTCCTGTAACTTCGCGAAAAAAAATCGCAGCTACATTTCGTTTTCTTTAAATTAAAGAGGAAGAATCAAACTTTATTCTGTTGTAAATCGCATCCTGGAGAAAAAATTGACCAAGCCTGTGTATTTAATCCAATTTGAATGAAGTTGTCGCGCTTCGAAAGGTGAAGGAACACTTTCGTATCCGACTGTACTCGTACGAATCTGATATGCGAATCCTTTTATGTCTGATTGCAGAACGATTATTACTTGCCACCGCGGTCAACATGGTCGAGGGTCTCGCCGCACCAGTCGAAGAAACAAAGAGGCAGCACCACGTGGAAAGTGGGCAGTGCGATGTTAATTATCTCCGCGATGCTGGTATTAATCGCTGTGTTCGCGATCGCCGGTCTCGCGTTATGGATGGGAGGTACGTAATCACTTTATAATTCGGTTGGTCGGGTCGGCTATTAACGGGTGTACCTTAGAAGTCTACCGAGCGAACACGACGCAAATCATTCTCATACTAAAATCAACTTTCTGTTTCAGCACTACGAACAGACTCGAAAAATGGTAAGAGAACGTTTTCCTACATTTTACAACGGATCTTAGTTAGAATATATTTTTAAAAATAATTCATTCATTTAATCGATATTAGAAATTGTCAATTATCTGCATCTGCGATAAAGCGCAATTATTCGCGATAAATAGAATTAAAAATAGAGCTAACAGAAACAGTAAACGTTTCGAATGATTTCAGCGATTGTCGGGTTCTCGTGCACCTTCAGGGTGGCCAAAGGCGAGAAGTACAACCCGATGTTAAAGCTGAACACGAGCATGGTGTTCCGGGAGAAGGAGCGGAAATACAAAAATATTGTGAGTGCCGGTAATCTGCGAGATCGTTCTGGCCCGTATACGAACGTAACCCGTTCATGTCGACTTTTCAGTTCGAGCTGTTGTTTCGGAGGAGCGTGTTAGGCAGCGCTTATCAGAAAACGATTATCGACAAATTCGAAAGCGGCGTGCTGAAAGTGTTCTTCAGAATCTACCTGGACAGGAGGAAGATACCGCGATCGATCACGAACGTCGAAGATACGATCGAGGACATTATCGCGAAGGAGACGTACTCGACGTCCTCCTTGTTCAAAGACATGGAACTGGACCTCACCACCATATCGGTAAAAAGTAAGTATCCGTTAGATTGCCGCGTATCATTCTGACAAGATAATGACGCCGGGACTGCTGCTACTCCTCGTGTCATATTTTACCGGACGTTCGATCCGGCCTGCTCAAATTGATACATCCGTTTTTGTAACGAAGCGAGGTAATAAGCCAAAGAAATCTGTACCGAGCATTTTCCTGCGGTCCGAGGATCTTCGTAGACCAGTTCTTTAACTGATTAGAATCAGCAAAATTATACAATTATTCTCTTTACCGGAATTAATAAATTATTCACATTATTGAAATATTTTCTTTGGCAAAACATATTCGATTATTCTTTCGGCAATCAGTCTCTTCGACTCAACGACGATAACTGTTTCCTCTGCCCCAGGAATAAATCCGGACATGTCGGGTAACCAGAAGCAGGCCCAGCAAAGGAACGCGATGATCACGAAGAACGGGCTGCTACGGCCGAGCAGGAACAGTTCCCTGATCACGAGTCCGAAGCTAAAAGCAAAGCCGAGTAAACCGGAGTCGAGCGAGCCCGAGATCGACTTCAGCAACATACCGACGATCCAAGGAACGTACAAAGCGTCGAAAGTGAACGCGACGTCGCCGGGCAAGTCGAACGGGACACAGGAGATCGTGAGGACGCAGCTGAGCATCAAAGACGCGACGAAAGGGCCGTCGACTTCGCAGGACCAAACGACGCCGAAGACCACGGCCGCGACGACTACGGAGGTCAGTCAGATAAACGCGCAGACCACGGCGTTGAGAATCAAGGAGAAGCCGGATCAGACGGGTCACGCTGAGAAACGGCCGGTGACGATCGAGGAGCCGGCGAAGAGGGTAGTGCCGACGTCGACGGCGTCGACGACTCGCGCCGATGATATATTCAAGGACTTCCGGAAGCCGGACTTCGAGACGTCGCCGTGGAAGCCGATTGTTCCCGGATACGTGAACACCGAGCTGAAGCTGCTGCCGGATACCATGATCAAGACCAACTACAAGGTGAATTACAGCAACGCGAACACCGGCGAGATCGTCCCCGAGGCGGCCGTCAAGGTCGTGAGCGAGGCGCCGACGATTTCTTCGACGAGAACGACGCCGGAAGCGTTCGACTCCTACGTGAGGAACCCAGGATTCGACCCGGAAGACACGGACTTCCCGCACGATAGGATCGTGCCGCAGGTAATGTTGAGACTGATTCGTGAAGTATCAAACGAAGTATCGATACTTTCTTTAAAGTATCGAAGAAGCCTCGATGGTTTCGACGAGCTATACTTAATACCTTAAATTTCAATGCACAATAATGCCAGTACCAATTCCATCCATATCACTGACCGCAGGAAACGGTGAACTTCCGCGTGAACGGCAAGTTCAAGAACAAGATCCCAGGCCTAATGGAGGACGGCCAGATATTCACCGCATCACCGTCGTCGGGGTCCGAGGACCGTCCCGAGATCGAGGTCTCTGGTCACCTTCCATCCGAGACGTACAACCTGAAGCTGCGGACGTCCCCGCAAGCCGAGAAGTCCGAGTCGTCGTTCACGAAACCTTACCGGTCCACGAACGAGAACGAAACCGGATGGAGAGTGCCGGAACAACCGTCGGTGTCTCACGATCAAAGGATCACAGAGAACGATGGATCAAAAGGTGTACCGAACGGTGGGATTAAGAACAATGGACCGAACGGTGGGACCAAGAACGCTGGTCCGGGTAAGGACAATAAGAAGAGGCTGGAGGAAAACGCGAACGTGCTGCCGACGATCGGGACCAGCACGTCGAAGTGGCAGCGGCCGTCTCATCTGGTAGAATCGAGTACTTCGACGTCGAGGATAGGCATCGCGGAGCCAGTGGCCGACGGGGAAGTCGAGATGGAGCCGAGAAATAGATTTTCGGACATACAGGCGGAGCAGAGCGACGGTCTGCAGGACAGGAAAGTGGACAAGATCAGCCAGGAGCCGGTCTACACCAGCTACAAGACGCCGGACCTGAACGGCGCCGGCCCAAGACCCAGCCTGATCGAGAACTCTGGAACCCTGAAGCCGTTCAGACATACTATACCCGTCGACAAGATTACCTCTGTAGTCAGTCTCGATCTTGAAGACAAGCGAACGGTCAGCGCTGTCACGGACAGTATAATAAACGACGAGAGTATTCAGTCGAACGCGACTGACTCGAGGGTAAACCCGACAGAATTGAGAATAAAACCGACAGGGGTCAGCGAGACGTCCCCCGAGGATGTCGTCGAGGTCGAAAGCTTCGGCACGAAGGGCAACGGTTACAGGAAGAACGCAAAGGTCGAGCTGTCGTCGGACAGCGATTCGACAGAATCCAGTGACCTGATCGACCAGGACAAGTTCCTGAGGCTGGGGACCACCGAGGTCTACTCGGAGCTGATCCAGCCAGCCTACAACAACATAGACAAGCTGATCCTGAAAGTTGAGGACGCGAAAGCTCCGCCCGGTAGACTGACTCCCAGTATCTCGAGGAACTCCACTTTCATCGAAATCGACACCTTGAAGCACACCCCCACGGATCCCAGCGACCCGGACGATAAGACGTCCTCTGACAACGAGGACGCCATCTGGCTCTCGAATGGAACCAAGTCCGGGTCGGCGGACACAAGGAAGAAGGTCTACAACGACACGTTGAAGGCGTACGTGGTCGAGAACTTGGTCACCTTAGCGCCCGCGAAGAGCAACACCGGCGTCGGCAGACCCGTCAGACCTAGGCCGTTGATGGACAAGGAGAAATTATCGAAGCTCGCGGAGAGGACGTCGAATCGCAGTTCGTCGGAGGACGCTATTCTTCTGGAGCAGCTGTTCGGCGTGCAGAGCTACGACCGCAACACCACCAAGCGCCACTCGTTGACCGATAGGGAGCATTTGGAGGCGGATCACCGGCACGGTGGTCACGCGAGGATCGAGCAGATAGTGGAGGTTGTGACCTCGATCAGCACCAAGGTATCCTCGAACGTCGGCAACGATCCCGTTCTCTTGAAGCTGCTGGCCGCGAATTCCACGAATTCCACGTCGGTTAGGGCCGAGCACCGCGAAGAGGAGACCTCGACGCCGCAGTTCTCCATACCCGAGGATTATTCCGCCGACGAGCAAGAGGAGAATCGGTCCTTCAGGGAGGAGCCGGAGGCCAGCCAGGAGTCGAGCAAGTCGACGAAGGGGTCCGCGACGGCCGCGGACGCGCAGACTTCCGACAGGAAAATCGCGGCGACCGAGGAGGGCAGTTATCTTCTGGAGAAGCTGAAGCAGCTCGCCGATGTCGGAACGGACGACACGCCGGCGAAGAGCAGCAAGAACAGTTCCAGGCCGGCTGCGAGCTTCGCGCACGATTCAAATACGAAGTCGGATACGAAGGAAGCTGCGAAACCGTTCGATTTCGATAAACTGAAAGAGATCGCGGACATCGCGACCGGCAACGAGACACTGATGAACTCCAGCGCAGGGTTCACCATGACCCGCGACGGCGTTGAGATATTTACGAAGATCCTGAACAAGATGGAGGACCGCACCGACAAGATGATATCTACCACTGAGAAGAGCGTGGGAACTGGTAATAGTTTTTTTCATTTTGATATCTGAAAGATGACGGTGGATCAAGGGTTAAATTGAAGCATTTTTTGGCCAAAAGGTTGATCTTTGGACAGCTGTAACTCTGTTAGAAATTATCGTAAAATTATGATTTTTTTTTTAAATTAAAGCTTGAAATCTCTACTTTACGATAACATACTCTAATTTTTATTATCAAGCATTTCTAGATATGCTGAATCAGAGAACCAATGTTCTCGATACCGAAATGTGTTCAAGTTTAACGGGCTCTACGAACCTGGACAAATTTTTTTCGAGGATGTCGTTTGCAACGTCGTGAAGTCTAGACTTTTCCCTTTAATTTGAGGGCCGAATCAAGTCGCTGCGATTTTTTCTCGCGTAGTTACAGCACTTTGAATGACACACGTGACTCCGGTATACGAATAACTCAAGGTACTCTGAGAGAGGAGTGCATAACAACCAAGATTTTTTTAAAAGAATAGATGCCTAATTTCTAAAAAAAATTTGACCACATCGAATGCATAAATTTCGTTCATTTTTCGCAGACGATTGCCTCGGCTTTCTATGCAGAGATGGAAAATGCCTGCCATCGAGCGGCAGATGCAACATGTTGGGCGAGTGTCCGAATTCAGAAGACGAGGCCAACTGTACGTGTGCCGACTTCCTAAAAGCGCAGCTACTGCATCAGAAAATTTGTGACGGGATCGCGGACTGCTGGGACTACTCCGACGAGACCGACTGCGGTATCCATTAATTATTTCTAAAACAAAACTGAACCGTTGCTGATCTACCGATTTTATATCCTCGCTCGGCATTTTTTCCTAAGCGCATCAGCAACGGCGTCACGATACGAAACAATTGCGCGAACAACCCTGTACAATGTCTGTCGAAAAGTCCTGTTGAACCGAATTGCTTGTTCATTATCCAGATTGGTGCGAGGAGGGTCAATTCGTATGCGGCAACAGCCGCACCTGCGTGGATCAGGACAAAGTGTGCAACGGCTTCACGGACTGCCCGGAGGGCGAGGACGAGAAGAAATGCGCCGCGTTGATCGAGGACGACGCGATACTGAATTACGAGGACGAGGGCGTGCTCGACGACGCCGGGAACAATTCGAACGCGGCCGCGACGACAGCTGATTACCCGGAGAACGTCTCTAAAACGGAGTCGAATTCGGGAAAGGAGGCGATCTTCGATCAGGAGGCCGTCGAATCCTCGATCTCTGAGTCGAGTACGCTAAGCTCCCCGAAAAATGACGCCAGACCGGAGAAGATGATAAATGTTAAAGGCGACGCGACGACCAAAGAGACCGCCCACGACAATCGCGATCATCCATCCACCCTCGTGTCCGGCAGGGAGATCTCCTCGAACGCGAAGGACGTTCTGACCCACGGGAACTCGATCCATTTGAACCCGAAGAAGAACGGGTCCGCGTCCGTGGTCAACTTCAAGAAAGAAATCAACAATTACAATGAGAAGGGTTACATAAACATTCGGAAGAACGGCAAGTGGGGCAAGCTGTGTCTGAGCGGCATGGACGGTCTTCTGCAAGGGAGACAGGCTAGCTGGAGCATCGAGGACCTCGGCAGAGCGGTCTGCAAAGCGATTACGTATCAGTGAGTAGCCTGTGCAAAGATCCTGCTTGATACGCAGGACAAACGGCACTTATTATTTTTTATATGTTCCGAGAACGAGTTCTCTTCCGCGGAATATGCGTTGAATAACAAAGCTCTGCGAAACGTTCGAAAACATGTATGAATCACGAGCTTCTTTAGCATGCGTTTATATCTAAACGCAAATCGTTGTAAATGAATTTTTTGAACGCGTTAGATAAGCTTCCGTTATTTTTAAACGTTCTTGACAAATTTTAGGAAGGTATTAACAAATATTCCACTATTTCATACCAAACAGTATTATCTGCAATACTATTATTATTAGTCTGCTGATTTTAATGCACAAATATTATATACATATAATGCAATTAAGTGATTGCGAATTTTGTCGATAGATGGTCTTTACACTTTTTTTTTGTTTTACTAACCTAGTCAAAGCGACTAACCTATAATTTTTTCTTATTGTTTGAACTTCTACTTTTAATTTAGTAAAAAAAATTATATCGATTGGTGCTTTAGTTTTGTTTTTATCCCGATTTAGCTTTGATATTATAGTATATTGGTAATATTATTATATTTTTCGTGGTTCACAGAGATTTCGAGACGGTCGAGAAGGTGCTGGACGAAAATCCGGAGTCGAGCCGTCCCTATTACACGCTGTCGTACAACGAGAAACCCTTGGATAAAACGATCCTGACTTTCAAACCTTCCGAGTGCCCGAGCGGCGAGATTCTCAGGGTCAAGTGCAAGAACCTTGAGTGCGGAATAAGAACGCAAGCTCCCTCGCAGGCCAGGTATACTCACTGAACCAGTTTCTCATAATTATATACCGGCTGGAACATTTGTAAAACTATTTGTGTACATACCGCGCTCGAGGGCGATGCTCTCCCACGATACACTATGAACGGGATGATAGTCGGTTGCACAAAATTCTAACGAACGAGCCGAATCACTGTTCCGCCCCTGGACCGATTCTTTTTACGGATTTTTAGACCCGTGATCGTTTATGCGATTCTGAAATCCGACTGTAGACGCATGTACAGCAGAGTCTCGATTATTCGAACTGGGAACGTAATTGTTCGGATAACGGAACGTTTAAAGAACTAGATTCTTAATAATTTTTATAGTGAACAGTGTTGTAGCTATATAATAAAGAATATAATATAAGAATAGAATTCAAACATTTGAGATCCGGATAATCGAGGTTCTGTTACAGTTCCATTCTTTTTATATTGAAATATTGTTGCAATTTATAGATATGATAAAATTATGAATCGCATAAATTAGATTCTTCTTGTTAAAATCTATTTTGCGACAGTAATTTAAAATGAAAAAGCAATGAATAGTACAAAAGGATTTTAATTGACCATTGATCTCGATCAACGATTGAAATAGATCGAATGTTTCACGACGTTCCAGGATAGTCGGCGGCGGTAGCTCCTCGGCCGGAAGCTGGCCGTGGCAAGTGGCACTGTACAAAGAGGGGGATTATCAATGCGGCGGCGCGCTAATCAACGACAGGTGGATCTTGTCCGCCGCGCACTGCTTCTACCAGTGAGTCAACTAATCCACGAAATGAAATACAAAAATCACAGTTTAAGTTAACTAGAAACTTCTATTATATTAAATGAAATATAAAATACTTTGAATAGTATTCGAGGGATAATACTATAAACATTATCGAATAATTATCACACTCGAATCTCTATTTTCTGAACCTGTTACTTATTCTAAGACCTCTACAGTAGTAATTCTAAGGATAACAAAAAAATATTTTAAAACGAACGAAGATTGAAATAGGAGAGAGAGTAGTACACGAAATTGTTTGTTCCAGTGCTCAAGACGAATATTGGGTAGCGAGGATCGGTGCAACCCGCAGAGGAAGCTTCCCGAGTCCGTACGAGCAGGTCCTGCGGCTGGATTACATATCTTTGCATCCTGAATACATTGATAACGGATTTATAAACGATATAGCTATGCTAAGACTCGAGAAACCGGTCATCTTCAGCGACTACGTGAGGCCGATATGCCTTCCTGAAGCGGAGCCGAAAAGCGGCACTATGTGCACCGTGACAGGATGGGGCCAACTATTCGAGATAGGACGAATATTTCGTTAGTATTTTCACCGTTCAAAGATAAAAACATGAACTATATCTGTTAATACATCAAATTGATTATCCATGTAAAAATAATCAATTGTCGAAAACAACATGGAATGAGAATATTCATTTTAGTTGATAAGAAAATTTCTTACTTGTACATTGCTTGTGCAGCGGACACCTTGCAAGAGGTACAGCTTCCGGTAATATCGACGGAGGAATGTCGGAGGAAGACTCTGTTCCTTCCTTTGTACAGGATCACGTCCGGTATGCTTTGTGCTGGATTGAAGGATGGCGGAAGGGATGCTTGCTTGGGAGATAGCGGTGGACCATTGGTTTGCTCGGGATCTGACAACAAGTACACGCTTCACGGTCAGAACACGACACTTTTACAAAATAGTGATAAAATTGTCTATAGTTTTGCTTTGTATTTTTGTTGAAACGACGGACGATTGAACTATCGTATTTTAATTGATCAGGTATCACTTCAAACGGTTATGGCTGCGCGAGACCGGGAAGGCCGGGAGTCTACACGAAGGTTCATCACTATCTTCCTTGGATCGAGCACACTATATCGAGAGACGACATCCGATCCACGATGGTGTCCTGCAGAGGCCATCGATGTCCTTTGGGCGAATGTCTACCGAAGTCTCGAGTGTGCAACGGCTACTTGGAGTGCTCGGACGGCAGCGACGAGCGTAACTGTCTTGTTAATCTTTAATGAGCAAAGACTGAAGTAACTCAAATTATACACGCCGCGCTGCCACCCTAATCTAATTTCGTATATCGGAGATTCCTGTTGTCCCTGTGACTCAGCGCAGTGGGCACATATTAATTGAGAGACATTATCTTTCGCGCTCACTGCTCGTTCTCCGACATTCGATTGAAATGGCAACGAATTCTATGCGAACAGAATGGCGTTAGTCGACGCGTTAATACCAGCGAAGATACGCAAGTAAAGTTCAATATTTTTAATCGACGATAGGAATGTTGCAACTGGCGAATAGTTCTGTGTAGCATCATATGTTCGTTGAATTAATGTATGTGCAATATCTAGGTCGAAATCAAAAGTTGAAGGTAATTGTTGGAGAGTAGCTAAAACGTTATCAATAATTAACGACACCACGGACACTGATTTATACTCTTCCACGCAATTATCTTTGGCGTTTGATTCTTATAACGCGTTCGAGTAGTAGACGAGGGTTCGCAACATTGTACGTTCGACAATGACGTGAACACGGCCGCGAAGAATTGTATTTCTGAGCCACGGTGATGACTCAGAAATACTTGACGTAGAAATATTTCAGACGAACCTGGCTTTTGGATTCTTTGTTAAAGGCAAAACGAATCTCTAGGCCACGTATATCGTGCTATCTCCAATTTAAGTTTTCCCTAAGTACGACAAACGAAATATGTATATATCGTGGCTAATGTATTATGTAAAAATGAACCTGATGCTAATAAATAAGAATTTTTAGAAAATAACGCTACTCCTGTTCGATCGACGTTCAAATAATAAGTAACCTCTCACAATTGAAAGTAATTACGCGCTGAACAGCACAAGTTTCTAAAAATAATAAAATTCAGATTTCCAAGCGTCATTAAAAAGCTATCGTAGCTTTCATTAAAAAGAATTCATCAGAATAAAATTTAAAGCCCGACGACAGCACTATGGATTACGATGTATTTCTCAAGGGAACGAGCAATAACGATACAGATGTGTTATAGACGGTATATCATTTCATTTTATTAGGACAATTAGAAATAGCACTGAAAATCATATTTGGAAACAAATATTGATTATTCTCGATACAATACTCTATCGATATTAAAAATGAAAGCTGTTAGAAGTCTACCATGTTAAGAACAATACGATCCTTGGGAGTAAAGAACGTCAGTCAATAAATCGTCGTTCCGTCGCGAAACACGTTTTTAGTACCATACAAAATAGATAAATGAAATCGGACCATTCGAGTACCCTCCGTATAGTTCATTCGTTAAAGAAGGATCGTACTGTTTTGAATCCATTGTTAATCCTAAAACGATCTCGTTACTCTATATCGTGCCGCTTTTAAGTAGAGCGCTAGTTATTACATTATACCTACGATTAGCACAATATACCAAGTGGTAAAAATCACAATGTAATTTACGTCACGTTCAAACAGCACGCTTTTTGATGTTCAATTTTCAGGTTTCACAACATACCCCTCCATCATTGTTCGCAATAGCTTTCCTCTCCTCAACCAGTGGACCGTCCAGACTTTTGCACGTCCATCATTTTGATCATTTCGCACGCATAAGCAGCGTGTACGCCAAGACCTCGAGAATTCTCGGGTTAATTGGCCCTTCCGTGAATAACGTTCCTGTTAATTAACCAGGGTGGTCAAGAAGGAGTGTACAATCTTTATGTTCTCATCCAACTGTTATAGCCAGTAATCCTTCATTGTCTAGCATTTTCTTAGTTTTACTTTTAGCAAGTAATTCGTCTGAAGAGAATGACCACCTTGGCCAACTACCTGACGTTCGTTTTAATCGAAAACGAAAATCTGATTAATCTATTCGTAGATCACGGACACTTATAAACTCGGAAGACTCCTGAACCGAAATGTTACGCAGTCTTAGTACAATAATTACTAAACTTTTCGACAACAGGACTGAATTTTGACGGAACCCTTAATCGATCGTGATGAACAGCCTTCGTTGCAAAAGTCAAGAGACGATACATCCAACCATTGATATGACATCGCCCGAACGCTTCGGAAATAGCTCCGAAATGCTTTCCAATTCTATCTTCCCGGTGTGCCCGAAGCGACACTCGCTCTAATCACCCGCTAAAAAGAAAATCCCGAAACTAAATGACGTCGAGCGGCAATTCCTTGGCGAGTCATCTTGACGACCGGTTTGGGCAAAAGTTCGATCACGTTAGAAAACGGTGTAAATGTATAAAAGTGCGGTCCGAAGGTAGCAAAACTTTTGTCCATACCTATATACTCTTAATACCGACCTACAAACTGTCCCCATAAATCAGCACCGTACGTGCGAACCGAAAACAGTCTCGTGGAGGATGCCGATCCCATCTACATGTATGAACGAATCACAACCACTAGAGATCTAATTAATCCTATATTACAAAATATCATGTCGCAGATTATCGGATACCCGCGTATTCAAATTCCGTGAGCGTAATCGTTTGAATTCGTGCAATCGTTTCCCTATTAGAGTGACCTTTGTATTTTTTTTTTCATCCTCTCAATTTTCGCCTGAACCGGAGTCAGTGATCTCCACGAAATGCACGCAGTATTGCATCGAACGAGATGGGACTGTGTAACGTTGTGTAGTGAAATTGTCTAATCGAACGCCGTGTCTGCTACGCGGACACGGGACCCTAACCCCCGCGGATGAGTCTATTCCGTTGGCTAATTCACCCCTCCCCTCCCTCCCCCCCTTCTGATTCGTCTTAAATTAACTCGAAGAAGCAATAAATAAAAAATCGATGAATCCTCTGAAGACGATACCTCTAATGAGCCGTACTCTTAATCGGATAGTTAGTTTAGGCTATGAATGATGTTGTACCGCCTGGCGACTTTAACCAAGCGAGTCGACCGCGATCGTGCTGAGACCTTTCGGACTGACCGTGGTCTTAAACTGCTCCGGTACGGGATACTCGACCTGCAATCAACGTTAAAAAAATATATATATATAAACGTACTGAATTATATCTCATCCGGTCGAGGCATTTATTGTGCAAGGCTCTTACGTAATCGCCGTTTCCTTTCGGCACCATGACATTCATCTCGCTCGACTTGCTGCTGATCAATTCAACCTCCATCGATTCCGAGCTTAGATACATCTGGCAACCGTCGGTTTTATCGATGGAGATGGTGGGCACCTTCCCCAATACCTGTGTAAAAAACGAAGAAAATCATTTTTAATTAATATTCAAAAAATATCTTAAGCAAGAATTTTATAAGAACTTTATTAACGTTTTTAAATAATGTATCTAGTCTTCGGGTCACCCTCTACACAAAATATCGATTGAATCTCGTCCTCTATGGACGAACAATTGCAAGTCGTGGTTTCTCTCGATTTTTCATGGTTTCACGGGGTACAGATTCCTGGACTGGATAATAACAATAGGCACGAACCGATGACTTCTTGAAACTTACAATCACGGCCTATCCACCTCCAGACAGAATGCAGTGGCAATTCGGTGAGGCTCAAAAAACCGGTCCCTCGTCCACAATTTGCAATCTGTTCATTCTCTATTCGAGCTAGCCTCAACGCGTTGGGAAAAAACAAACGAGACCTATTAACCAATTTGAATTCTAGGTGGAAATCTGGAACCAGTGCAAATGGTCTGCGAAGTTGATTGGAAAGAATGTCCTAGAGCAATCGCGAATTATGTCTGGAGCGAGATCGTGACCGACGTCGTCGATTGCATGACTCAAGGGATCATTTTAAAGGTGCGCGTCTTCCTACATTTAAATTGCGAATGAATTTTCGAATGTAATACTTGTCCAGTCGGAAGATGAAAAATAATTCTAATCATTTGTTCGGAAGGTATTTTGTACGTTCCTCGTTTGTACCGTATTGCTCCGTGTAATACATTCGAAAACTAAGCGACTAAACGAGTTCCTAGACGATAAAAGGATCCTGAACAAAGTCGGATACAAACTAGAAGATCTCGAGCTGAAAGTGAGCATACTAACATACAAAATGCAATACGGCTCGTGGCCTATGCCCCACCAGATTCAAAAGCCAGGCTTCAAGAAACATTTGAAAAATCTTCGATTGACCCTGTCGAACACCAATGACCGCGCTGATTGGATCAAACGCGTGCTGCTAAGGTATCGTGAGCCTTTCGAATTTTTCAATAATTAACAAAGCATGGTATACAGTTATCACTGTTTCAGCCCCCAAACGAACAAGTCGTTCATTTCGTTTCAAAACAGAAGTTATTATCCCTCCGAGCACCGTGTGACGGAGCTATTCGACGCAAAGAAGAAGCCTCTTCATCCCTACGTGAAACGCAACGCCCTAGAACAAAACAGTAGATCTTCAAAAAGCGACAGCGACGCGTCTCGAAAGTACAGCGCAATCTTAAAACCACACTTAAGAATTTACCAATAATTAGTATAATAGTGTTATATCTCTATAAATGGCATATTGTACCGGCAGGAATTTTGACAGCAATTGCAGTGTCGTGAACATAATTTAATTACAGGATAAATTCCATCGAACCTAAGAGGACAAGTCGAACACGACGCAGAGTGTCGAAAAGCGAAAATTTTGAAGTGCAGAACAGAAACACGGTCGCGAATCCGAACGTGGAGCCGAACCGACACAGTAAATCGACGAGTAAATTAAGAACCCGTAGAACTGAGAAAGCGGCCGCCGCGCCTTGCAAGAGATTCGCGAAAACTATGGACGATTGCAAGCGATACTTGAAGGAGTTGCACGAGAGCAATAAATATCTTGGACTGGTCTGTAGCTCTGTGGAAAGCAGCAACGAGTCCTCGTCGAGAAATTACTGGTCGGATGCACAGGTAAAGGCAGAACAAACTCGTTAGAATCTGTGAACTCCGTTTTCGTATAGTAATTGGGGTCAGCCTCCTGGATTATAGAGATTGGAAGACAGTCTATAAAAATAAAATATCGTATTTAAAACCACAATCTAATAAACGTATGATATAATTTTACAAAGTCTCATAAAAGAGTTACAAATAATCGTCTCTATTTTAGGAAGGGAACTGTACTCCGCAAGAAGATACATCCAACGCGGGTGAAAAATCGAGAGAGAACCCAGACGAGAAGATATCGTCGGAACGAACAACTGGTGTGACAGAAAATGAGACAAGACGACAACTGAATGAGGAGAATTGTTTGGAACTTTCTAATACCGTTTGTCCAGTCATGAAATTGGAGGAGAGGTGCTCGATACCATCGAAAATGAATATAACGTTTCACAGCGAGATATTTCCACAACAATCTTCGCATATACTCATCCCACAACCGTGTAAACGCCAAAAGTTTGTAGAAACGTCCCAGGAGACGTTGTATCAAGTGAAGAAGAAACTGGAGAGTTTGCACAACGTGTTGCGGACTTATGAGACACAGAATTCCGAGGCGAGACTAACAGGTAAACTACGAGGCATTAAAAGCAACTTGAACAACATTGGTAACGATCTCACGAACGAGTCTGTTTCATTTAAAACAGAGAGCAACAGTTGGAACGAGAAAAACAAAAACAGAGTGAGGTTCGATACCGCCGCGAGAAAGCAATTCGACGATCTACACAGAACCGTCTACATCAGTTCGGAACAGTACGACAGCGACGAAACAGGCAGGAGTTCCGACGTGTCTGTTCGAAGTTATTCCCAGGTGCTCAGCACTTACTATTCGAACGATATGAAGAAGTCGTATTCGGTCGACAAAAGGGAATATTCTTCG
Source organism: Augochlora pura (assembly GCF_028453695.1). Lineage (NCBI taxonomy): Eukaryota > Metazoa > Arthropoda > Insecta > Hymenoptera > Halictidae > Augochlora > Augochlora pura. The sequence goes on along the minus strand of NC_135777.1, from coordinate 23,585,967 downwards.
ATCAGATACGACAAAATTCCGGAGAGGATATATTACACTATCTCGTCCGACTTCTTCGATAACGAGAACATCGCCGTAACAGGTAATTTCCCGTCACCGGACGCATACGTAGAAAACACGCGAACAGGATCGTTCGGACATTTAGATAGACAGACGGCGCCAATGGATACCGATGAAGATTTACTAATAACTTCGCCGGCCTCGAGTCGCACAGAGATATCCAAGGAGAGCGAATCAGACGATAAATCCACGGCGGTGTTGCTTCAAGAGGCGCTGCAAATCAAAAGAGCACTGCTTACACGCGTAGAGTTGGAAAAGATATGCTATACGGACAGGGACGAGAAAATTGTGCAGGGGGGCTGTACCGGAACAGAGTGCGGTAAATGTTCGTACATTAACAATAATCTACAATCGAAGCTATTGGATATCATATCGGAGGAACAATCGATTAGCAGCTCCACTGAAAGAAGCAGTCGAACTTACATGTATCTCAACATAAAGCAAGGAAAACAATTGGCTCATTCTTCGACATTCAGCAATAATGCGAAGAACTTTAAACACGAGAATGAAATTGCAGATCGAGGTATAGATATGGAGAATATCGAGTCGACTCGAAACCTGGCGTCAAACTCCGAATACTTTAGTATCAGTAACATAATGCAGGAGAACGACCAAGTATCATTGTCAGAATACAAAAGCTGTCACGAGACTAGATCTATTAAATCCGGAGAAATGGCATCGGATAATTTACGTAAAAAATGTCAAAGTTACGCTTCGAGTAGGTCCGACGAAATGCGCGAAAATTCGAAACAGGCAGGCTGTACGAAGAATGAAAGTAACGAGAACAAATTCGAGTCGAACTTCTTGCGTATGAGCAACATAAACGAGCTCGCGGATAGCAACAACAGCAGCACAGAGATATTTTCGCAGAACTTGAACGACTCCTTTATAAATGAACAGGATTTCACCTTGAACAAAAACGAAGAGTGCAATTTTCTGGATTCGGACACCGCGGACCGACGTGGGAACGTTTCATTTATCACAGACATAGACAACTTTGTAAGTACAACGTCGGATGCATCGCAGAAAAAAAAATACAGCGAAGAAAACGAGATTTTTATATCTAGTCCTAATCTGAGTTTAAAAAGGCACCCAGGCACGTGCTCTCTAATAGAACAAACAGTGGTAACAGAAAACGAAACAATGAAAATGCACATGGTGATAAATGTCGCAGACAGAATGTACGAGTTATCAGCTTCTGAAAGCAAAGAAAATTCTTTGGAGACGAACATGCAAGATTCGTCGAGTGCAAATCAGTCGAACGATTCGAACATTCCAGAGCCTTCGTCTATGACAGCGCTCACTGTTAAATCGTTCGATGAAGAAGAAATAAATGTAAATTGGTCAACCGCCAAGAACAATTACACTGACCGTTACAGTAACGAGAAAAATACGCAAAGCGCTTCAACGAACACTATTACTCTTCAGAAACATGATTACGCGGAAGTGGCAGATTGTAACAGAGATCCATACAATGAAGATGCAACTCTAACAGAGTACAGAAGCTTAAAAGTTCATTACCATGAGAACAGTAAATTGGATAATGAAAAAGATAATACAGTTGTGAGGAGTTCTTTTGCAACCCCAAGCAACAAGGAAATAACGAATGTGCCGGATCTGTATAAATCTTATTCCAACCTCGTTTCTCCACAAAGCAGCATATACTTTACAGACGATGCTTCAAATTCTGCTCTAAAATTAAACGATACAAATTCAAAGCATATGGAAATCGATCTACGCTCGGCATCAAAGAAAGAAGAAGTTGATATCCATGTACGATGCCATGAGAAAAACGTAGGCGGCACTGAAAATGATGATTTATTATTTATTAACGTGTCAAACAATGATGATATTAGTCAAAAATTAAAAGAACTCTACGTTAAAATTATGAAAAAGGAACATTGCATTGAACAAAAATTAGCAGATTTTAACGAAGATATAGATAATAAGAGCAGAACAGAGGAAACTATGAAAGAGGAGAAAACTTGTGATGAAGCTTCGATATCATACGATAATAAATGCAATCAAACATCGTTACAAAGACCAAGTATAAATCTCAACGATGAAGAGCAATCTAATTCATCTAAAAACAAAGCGAAACTGATACACGTCGATCAAACTACAGCTTCGTCGGAAGTATCTTCGCGTCAGGTTTCACCGCGGAATACGAAAGACGGTCTACAGATGAAAAATATAAATACGATAATAAAGTCGAAAAGTCAAGAAGAGTATACCGTGAAGTCTGAAATATTCAAGAAATCGGTTGCAACGCAAAATTCCAAAAATCTCAAATCTGATGCGATAAATACTGTTCACAGTGCAAGGGACCATGCTGGTACATCACGGACCCAGATGAAAGCAAGAAATTTGTCTACCGAACCTAGACATAGTGCCGATCATAGTTTTAAGTTAGATAAAAAGAGATCTCAGTCGCAAGTAAGTTTTCGCTCAAACGCCTCGTCGAGTAATGCAAATTCTGTGAATTGTGCGCAATTGCTTGACTCCAAAATGAAATTAAAAAATCTCGCGAAGTCGTTGACGCCGAAGACCTCGTCGCGGTCGTGTATTCCGATTTTAAGAAGTAGACTGGAAGCAGCGCGTAAAACAGAAAACGAGGCGAGACACAGAAGTCCGGTGAGAGGGCCGCTGACGATGACAATGTTCTGGAAGGATAATTTATCTAGTAAGAGTCATTTTGCGACGGAAGAAAGTTTAAAATTAGAAGGCACATCGGAAATCAATGATCAATACGTCGAGCAGAAGAACACGTGCGAGATAGCCGCAAACGATGCCGGATCATTGTGCGTGATGGACAATAAAATTGCAAATACCGATAGCACGATCGTTGCACAAGAACAGATGGTGATCTACGTTAACATATTCACGAAATATGATCACAACACGACAAAAATAGTAGATCCCAGCAAATTTTTAAAATATGCTAGAGACAAAGAGTTGAATTCGCAAAACGAAGCTATGGCTATCGAGTCTAAGAAGAGAAACGAAGATTTCGTTTCAACAAGCGCGGTCGAAGAGAAACAAAGTGCGATGCACAAAATTCTTACTATTGTTTCTTCAGTCGTAAATGGTAACGAGCTGAATCAGAATTTGTCCACTGATTTAACTGCTTCGAAAACGAACAGTGAACCGTTAACAAATAATTTATCAAACGAGAAATTAAAACAGTTGTGTTTCCTTTCTGTGGAGCAAAGAGAAATTGATGTTACTGCTAAGCCATCGGTGACCGATACAAGCACGTCCATCACGGATTTAGGGAATGTTACGAGACCGTCAGATACCGTGTTAAGTAAATTCCAAATATGCGGGGTACCCAAAGAATTAAACAACGACGAATACATAGCATTACTCGAGATACTCTACCAGGAACCAAACATGGCACACCTGCATGAATTACAAACCATTTGCAAGAGACTTGTATCAGAATTACAATAATTTAACTGACCGTCGATAAAAAATATTATTTAATATCTACATCCATAAAATTCATAAATAATGGTCCCAGGCATACTTTTTATACATTGTCCTTTTAATTTTCAATATAGGGATGACCACTCTGTGTAATTACGTTCTGTATATACGAACACATTTTGAAATAAATATATTTTTTATACGTTACACTAAACGAAAACATAGGAGACCACATTTATACATGTAACGGCGATAAAAAGACTTACCTGCATTTGGACACTCTGACAGTTGACGAATTCAATGCTCGACACAAGTGAGTCGAAAACAACGGATGATTTGCGGCACGAGTCCATCACGACAGAATTCACTTTGCCTTTAACAACTAAAGTACTATCTTGACATCGGAACATGTAGATGACGTTATTCATCTCCACGTTTTCAACGAGCAAATCTTTGTTTCCTTTATGATATTCCTATAATAGAAAATGAGATATACCATCAATCATATATGAACGCATAATAAATAATGTAATAGTTCAATAACGATACCATTTTTAAACTAATAATGTCAAAGGTAGTACTTACTATGAGCCATTTCTTTCCATCTTTAGTAAATACCGGTGGCTTGTCAATTGGTGCATTTGCAGGCGGTACTATCTTCGTTGGTATGGCATTACCGACTACTGGGGCCTTAAATGGTGCCGGGCCGGTTCTGAGCGAGGGGTTTTTATGCGTTTGCATGTCAGAAGTTACTTTCTTTAAATCTGTTTAAACGAAACGTACATTTTATGATTTCCTGCAACCGAAATATTAATATTCTAACACTCGTGTAATATTTACTCTTCGTGATAGCTTCTCCCTGATTGATTTCCGCGAAAAGGGCGCTTCTGTCGTCGCCAATGCCGATGGGCGCCACATCGCCAATAGAAGGCATACACGGCGGTGGAGGTGGTGGTATACCTGCTGGTGCAGAGCCACTTTTTGCCCACACCAGTCCTGTTGTGTGATGTTGTTTTATGTATTGCTGAAGATCGGTTAACGTTTGTACCCAAGCCTTGCACCATTCCGCATGCACTTTATCTCTGCGGATATCAAAGATTATAATGAACTCTCCGTCAAGGAATAACTTTTTTTTTTTACAAACACAAGTACCCACTTTTCTTTCCAGTCTTTTAAAACGCGATTGGTATAAAATTGTCCGGCGTTGTTCATCTCTTTCACGAAAGGTGCCGGGGCGGGTGTCACGACCACCCATCCTAGAGCTGGAATACTTTCGCTAATCGCTGACAAATGATTGAAAAACGGAGAAGCTCTATTCTTTTCGCGGAAACTTTGTATCTGTTCAATTTGTGTGGCGGTGCGCGAAAGGATATTAACCTGTTCCACTTGGTTTGCTGGCTCCGGCCGAGTTGCCGCGGTTTGAATGAAATCCAGCTGAATTCTATAAGTAAGAAAAGCAAAAGATTTATTTGATCAATTTTATTCGTCTATAGAAACTTTGAAACGATATCGCTGTTCAATACGAAACTACTTACTGAAATGCTGCTTCTACAAGCTTGCTGTGAGCTGCCACATCTCCGCCAATTTTATTACTCAACTGCAAGTATTCTCTGACAGGTCCAGCCAGAATATCTTCGTAGCCAGCGACCGACATGCTTTCAATTTTTATTGATGCTGATTTCGCAGGTGACTGAACAGGCGAGGCAGACTGTACCGACGTACCGTTCTCGACTGGTTTAGACCTCCTCGGCGAAGGAGTGTTCGTCTGAACAGCAGTATCTTGAGTTTCAGCTAACGGATGATGTCGCACGTTTTCTAATCGTTTGGTGACGCTTTCCAATCGATTTACTAGTTCTTCTAAATGATCCTCCTTATCGCTAGAGTCGCAGCCTTTAATGTAATACAAATTGAACCAGTCAATGCATAGAGATAAAAATGCTATTAAGAGATAATGAAAACCATCCTTATATAACGGCATATAAATCATTTACATCCCATGAAGTGTTAAAGAATGCATGCAGAGAGAATGAAAATTGTATTTCTTAGTGCTCGTAAAATTTAAGAGCGAATCACATAATTATTTTATCAGAACACAACATGCTATTACGGATTTTATGCATTTTGTTAGAAGATCGGCTGACCGTGACTCTAACGGATTGTCGGTACCGAGGGATAGGAGAGCGTGAAAAGGTCTTGAACAAAATCTACTCCAGTTGGTGGAAAAAGCAACCCAGCGATTTATTTCGACGCTTCTACAGGGCGATCTCCTGCGTGTTGTCGTTTCGCTCGCTTCGTCGGGTGCGGTCGGCTGGGACCAGGCGCAGCACGATGCGTGGGTTGCGTCCGGGTTCTGAAAAATAAGAAATATTGGCCGGAACCACCAACAAAATTAATAAAGCTGTCAATCAGCTATTTGTTGTCCCAACTCAGCTGGGCAACAGCAAAACGCGTGCTCCAGCGAGAAGGGGGCCACTCAGTCGTGAATCCGTCCTGAGTGAGCCAATTTCGGTCGCACTGATGCTCCTTTGAAAGCCAAGGAATGCATCCAGTGACGAGCGCGTGGAATCGTACGTGAGTTTCCGATACCACGGTCTCACCCTCTGTAGCCCAGGACGGCCGATGTCCCGTCGGTCATGTCCGACTATCCACAAACGGCCGCTCTACGCAGATTCGGAATCATCCAGCGAATCTGCGGGCAGTCCTGGCTAGAGAGATACATTTCTGCTCGGCACTCGTCCACTGGAGGTCGTAAATCTCCAGCAGATCTGTTCCACGAGCGATACGACGTTAAGAATCCCCAATCGAAACTCTCACTCCTATTTTCGAGATGCACGGGTCTCGAGGAGCAACGGGGAGTGGGGGGCCACAGGGATCTGCAGCATCCAGACCTACCCCAAACGATCCCGTTGAGCGAAGTTTAGTACCCGCCGGAGCTCGACCGCTAGACAAGTGCAGGGCGTGCACCTCCTGCATCTTGCTAGCGAGGTTGACCCTCGGTGTGATCCGCCCAAGAGAAACCGTTCGACGAGGCCAATCAATCGTAGGTCCTCGCCGTACGCCGTATACTACAAACAGAAATGCAAGACAGTCGCTCTAATCGAGCTCAACTGTCTAGCGAGTCAGGAAAAGATTGTTGCGACCCGAACGTTCGACTCGTGCACTGTAACAGTACAGGACGCGCCGAACTCGGAAGATTCGCGTATCACCTGAATGCTCTGTTAATGCGCTACAAACTCACAGCTCGAGCACAGCAATAGTGCAGGCCGAGCGGAGGGTGTAGGCTCTAATCTCTCTAATTGCGCTGGAGAAAGCACAGCACAACTAGAGTCGCTTTTCGGTAGAAAACGCGCAAATGTAAAACACATTTGAACTCTTAACCTTACCGAAAGCTCGAATCTTGTCTGCGTCCAGAAGAAACCGCTTCTGGTTAAACCTCTTTCCTTTTCGTCACACGAAAGCACACGATGGCACACGACAAAACGATCGATGTGTCTCGTACGAGGTCACAGCACAAAATCTGTATGCTCGAAGAGCGGAGGTGCCTTCGAAAAATACTTCGGGCCCCGTCGCGCTTCATCGGCTATATTCGGGAAGTTAGCGTAACCGTTCTAACTTGCCGATTCTCTCTCTCTCTATACCCGGTTACCATGCAAATTTTTCCGAAGTCCGTTAAAATTTGCTTTGTCCTCTGTATAACGTTCCGATTTCGATTTTGACTCTATTATCGTTCGTTGTTGCCGAGGTCGCCGAGTCTCAACGGCCGCCGGTTCGAAGTGTTTTTCGACCGGGGTCGTGACTCCGAGCGTTCCCAGGCAAAAACTCAGAATCCGATAAATTTAGTATCGCTTTCGAGGAATTCCCTTCGAAAATTAACGCGATATTTAAACACATTTATTAAATGCCAATGAGAACTATTAAGAATACCGTTGTATCACGTTTCACCTAGTAAAATGGCTAAGTACAGAAATAAATGCCCACATCTTGCGATCAATGCAAGCAATTTTTATTTTACATAAAATATCACGTTCTAGTAACAACCACAATGTAGAATTATTTTGAAGCTAAAGAAATATATTCCAGATAGTTCGCGTTTATGAAATGTAATATTAAATATAGAATGAGTGTATAAATAGTTGGAGCAACATCCACAGCCATTAGATCATTATGTTGCAAGCATGAGTAATAGAAATAAATCTGTGTTTCCATCGAATCACTAAAAATATTTTAGTACATTATTTGCGCAAATACGATCGAAGTAACATTCGATATTTCTAAATTCCAGCGTCTTCGTTTAATGAGCAGACGAGACAAACGATCGATTTTGAAACAACAATAAACCGAAACAATAGTTCCCGCGTCCATCGAACTCGACATAAAACAAAGTTAAAATCGCTCTCCGTTTTAAGTATTTAATCTAATTTACCGAGGATTATTTTTACAAATGAAACGATCGCGGTCCGCGGCAACTCGACTTTTCAGAAGCTGGTGAAGAACTAAACCGCGATCCTAATGTTATTCAACGCCGTGTACACGCCGGCCTATTCTTAGGAAATCTGTGAAAACTGAATCGCAACCGTCAGCGTTATAATACCCAGTGTGGGCAGAGGCGCTATTTCGTCCAGCGGATTTTTCACGGTAATTCCAACGATTATTTAACGACAATGAAATCGCATCGACGCAAATAAGTAACAAACATTTTAATATTCTCAGCTCTCCGTAAATATTATTTCAGAAATTGCATTGCAATAATAAATTCAACAAATGTATCATAAATAAATAAAAGAATCATTACGTCGATCAATTCTCACAATTATAATTCCTTGATCGAAAATAGTGTTTCACGCTATATGGAGCTCGTTAAATATTACAACCGATTGAAAGGTAAATAGGTCGAACGATAAAAATAGAACGAACCAAGTTCGAGACAATGCGTTAAAGCCTGAAAACTTGTGATAAACGCGAGAATGCTCCTGTATAAACTTGAGAATGGAGAATGTTTCCCGACGCCGGTACATGTACCTTCATCTCGGATATACATTGTACCACACATTATACGTCACGTGTATTTCAAAGTTACTACGATCTGTAAGATATTTATGACCGTTCATATTTTAAACTTGTGCTCAAGTTCGATCACATTATGGTGCCTTCAGCTTTGCTACACATCGGCATACATATTAATAATTCTTTTCATAATTTCAAGTTATCGAAAGCAATAATATAACATTCGATCGAATTGCAAAAATAAACTTAACTAACAACTATGAGATTATGATTGAGACATACAGTTCTACAAAACAGCGATGGTCACCATAATCATGTAAGTCACCGATTGGTGTCGCATAGTATAAAGAAAATAAAAAAATATTAAGGTATTGTTGCGCGTGGACAATACACGACACTACGTTATATTAACAGTGTTACGATCTGTTTTTGTTTTTTTTTTTTTAAGAAGACTTGTTTCTTCAGACTTGCAACATATAAGCGGAATGGACAGCTATTACCATTATGACCGTCTATCGGGTGTCTCCTTAAAAAAAAAAGATAAAACAGATCATAAGAAACAAATGCAATGTATTGGAAACGAACGTTTGAAATTACAAAAAAAAAGAATGCAATCAATAAAAATCATACAAAGTAAGAAATGGATTTAGGGTGAACCCTAACCAGTGTGCACCATCGGTCCTAGGGGGTCGAACCTCACTCTGTGCTCGGTCGCGTTTTGCGCGGCTTGTAATAAATCGGAGAAGAATCTGTGACGCCTTAAGGCTAGCTCGTCGCGGGCAACTGGCGTCGCGGGTGGTTCTTGCATTCCGCTGCACTCTTCCGAATCATGTTCGCCGTCGTCCTCTTCCGACAGCCATCGAGGCACTGACGAAGCTGTGCATCGTACATCTTAAAATTGACATTTTATCACACAGAGTTTCCTCGATATCCTATTAACCGGGGAATACGTATCAACACGTCACTGGAATATGTCTTCTGCAACGCGCCGGACGAGTTAACTCGTCGCCAAGGAATACTTTAACAGCCCGCTAACCGAGCCAACTCGCCGTCAGGACAATGATTGATTCCGCAACACGCTGCAGCGAGTCACTTCATTATTCAAAAATATGTATATCTACAACGCGTATAGAACGGCGCTGATTCTATACGAAATCGTATAGACGTCATACAATACGTTGAAAAAATCGATACATCGTTTTTTTTTATTATCACCGCGTTGGCACACGTATCAATATCCCCGCGGCACCTTTTGTCTCCGATTGATCAGAACGCATCGCTGACGCTGTTTACTCGTGACTCGTGGCACAGCATTTTCCGGATAGATCGTTTAGGTATAAAACATTTGTATTCGAATGATGGGATTTTGCTCTCACTGCGAGCTAAACAAATGAATTCCAGTTAGAATTGATTCCAGCACCGGTAAAATTCGCTGATACCTATTTCCCCGGTTAACGGATTAAATACAATTTTTACAGTGAAAATACAGTAAAAGTTAAATCGAAGAAGACGCCGCTTTGGAGGGTTGATACATTATTGATAGAAGCGAATTCCAAAGTGGGGTGACGAAGATAAAAATCGACCCAATAAAAATAAAATACACAAGAATAGTTTATGGAACGTGCTTCGGAATTTTACCTATCGTTTCCCTTCAGAAAATATTATAATAAAACACAAACTCCAACGAATTCCATTTCACTTCGGAGCAAATTATGCTTTCAACCAGTTAGCTGTTGCGACCTCTAAAAACTGTGTACCTTAAAAAAACTATGGCGCAAACAAATACTAGCTAACGTAGACACCATACACAGTTCTTTCGTAATAATAATAATAATAATAATAATCTTGCTCTTTGTCTGATTTATTTCGTTACGGCCTTCGAATATTCAAACCATTTTATATATTTTAATTTGCATTTGAACAGCAAAAATTTCACAGATGACGAGTATACTGCCGTGACAGAAACACGTCGCCGTCAAAAACAGTTAACTGGTTGCCGCACTACCGATGAATTGTACAACGCAATCTAACAAAAATAATGTAACAGTCGAGGGTAAAACAGGTGATAAAATAATGCTAAGAGAATTTCGCGTCCGAAGTAGTTACGAAAACTGACGGTAAACGTTGCATAAGTGAAAATGTGTACCTGGCGGTGGTTTATTATTCGTGGAGTTGTCGTTCGGACAAGCTTCGAATACCGAATCGTCGCCTTCCTCTTCCGGTCCATCGTCGATCGTTCTCTCGATGTACGCGGTGGTCGAATCGTAAAGATTCGTTTTGACGGTATTAGAAACGCCGGAATTTAGTATAACCGCCAACAACCCACCCCCACCCTCGACACCGCCGCTCACGCTAACATTGTCACTCGCATCTACTTCTCCGTTTCCACTTTCATCCTTGATTTCACTTGCTCGTCTTATCGTCTGCTCTTTCGTACGACCGTCGTCCCCATTTTCGACATCGTCGCAGTTCTTGCCGCCCGATTCCACCATCGAATCGTTCCTCGATCTAACCGAATCATTGACTTCGTCGCGTTTACCGGATGGCAGCGGACTCTTCACAGTCAGATCGTCGACGATCGGTTCCGCCGGGCAATTCTCCATCGACGGGGAAACTTTCTCCGATCTCTGCACGTCGCCGTTCAACTTTTCGCCCCTTCCGATCTGTCCGTTACCGTCTACCGTCGTCGAATCGATGGGAACTATCTGCGAGTCGCCCGCTTTCTGACTTCGCTTCGTCACCTCGCCGCCCAGCTTCTCCTTCTTCGGGGTCTTGTTACCCACACAGCATTTAAACATCGTCAATATCGATCGTGGATTTCCGTTGTATCAGCAATAAACGCTCTCGGCCCCGCTTTCAACCGAACCTCGGCTTTACGAAAGGCGAGACCCTCGCGACGTGTCGCACGTTAGTCGTACGGCCGGTATCGATTTTGACACTCGTGTATCGCGACTAACCGTCGATCGATATAGATCAGAGTCTACTACTACGTTCGTCAAAAAGCTGACCGCAATACCGATTCCAACAAGAAGACAGATATACGCCGGAAAATACGTAGTATACAACTATAATAGTAACAATGTAACGTATGCGAATATCGGCTAAAAATCCAATATTACATCACGAAGTCAACGTTGCAGCTTATTCAACAGTTATAATGAAACAATGCGGCAATTAAAAACCGTTGACGTTTTTTTTTTTTTTATAACAATTCCTCGGAATATTAGAAGCGATAACGACGAGAGTAACAATGCTTTAATATTTCAGGTGAGCTCGCCGTTGACCCGCCGCCCCCTCTTACAGCCTACGTAACTGCTGCTTGCATATTTGAATTTGAGCACGCGTTCTGACGGCCCTTCCCGGGCGGCGGAACTTTGACGATCGAATACACTATTTCAGCCGGATTTCCCACGGGAATCACGCACTATAAATTGCTCGGTATACAAACGTGCTTCAATTACATTCGCTCACAGCCGGTGCGTGTGTTCACGGTTGGAGGAATGGCTAACTCACCATTAACAGCACTAAACAATGATATCATTAGGAATCAACGGGCTCTTATTATTTCCATCAGCGCCAATGTAAACATCGCGCCTGCATTTGTTAATCGGCAAACGTGTATTAACAAAACAAAGCTCAATAGAATTGAGATGCAACATCTAGACACATCTCTCGTTTGTTTTCGTATCAACAATGAAATTTATCATCCGTAAAACCATTACATAGAAACAACAGGTCTCGTAACACCATGATAATATTTGACAACGTAACGTTAATTTTCTAACAAAATTACATTCACTTTTTATTAGGCTCCGGCTTAACCGAGAGATCTCCGCGACGTGTTTTCCCCGCGAAATTCTGTTGATGGCGCGATGATCGATTTCAACTACGCCCAGGTTTATGTTTTCGAGATTAGTCGCGACGAAAATGTGTACCGAAAGGGGGGGATGTGTCGTGAATTTTGCACTTTCATGGGTTTACTCGTCGAACAATGTTTATCGTTTCTCAACTGCGCTTGAACGGTTTCCAATCGCGATTAATTGGAAACGCGGGCGGGACAGATTTCGTTGTCGGAGAGCAAACACACACGCCCTTTCTAACCAGGATGATACATCTCTGTGGCTATATACGGTATCCACCACGTTTCTCATGCTCGCACAGAACAAACTGACCGACTCGACTTGTCGCGTGCTGATAGATAAACGGTCACATACATGTATAGATATATATATGTATATAAATATATTGTATATATCTATATCACATTGTATGTCGTTCAGTATGTGGAGACAATGTTTCCGACGGAGACATGTGTGTCACTGAAACGACGGATAAGCATTTCACATGGACAAGTGACCGATTAACAGAGAAATCTCGCGTAGATCGTACGAATCACTGTCGATAATTGTAAACAACGTAATTGACCATGACAATTAACATCTTCGCTGGTCGATTATTGTACTCGGGCACCGGGTCAACCATTGAGATCACTCGAAACAATATTCTCCGGCGCGCATTCAGGTTACGCACACTCGAGTAACAATGTATTGTTAATTGCGGTTGAATTACGAAGAAATGCGTACGGTCCGTGAGACAAATTTCTTTTTTTTTCAAGAAGCTCGCGACGAACGGACGTTTTCACTTGTAATTATTCGGACGTTGTTGACACTCGGTGAACGCGTGAATTTACTCTTACGTGTACATACGGAACATTTTAATTGAATTACGTGAGCCGCGAGGGTGGAGTTTGTGTCCTCAAAAACAGTCCACTTTGGAAGTAACCCGGCGCAATGCTCTACCGCTTCTGGTTTCGACCGGCAGACTGCGGTGCTGCCACAGGGTGGTCGAGACCCGAAATTGTTGCAAGTTTCTTAGGCAGGGGGGCCACGTGCACCAAAGGACAAAGGACTCTCGAAGTGTGACTTCTCTCCGCGATGCTGCTAAACCTCGATCTAACGTCTTCTCCGTCCGTTGTTGAATCAATCCTACGGCTCGCCCGAGTTCATCTTTCGAATTTCAAATAATAATTTCGAAAACTCGATCGATGGTTCAACGACAGGTAACACAACTCCTTGTCATTGCACAGCGGCCTTGAAGAGAATAATGTTCTTATACCATATTTGACTACTTATCGAAAATTAGTTCCAAAGAAACAGTTCCAATCACAGTTTAAGTTAATTTCGACAAGAAGCTAAAATAATTAAATAAACATAATATTTGACGACTTTGTTTTTGCGGTATAACATCTGATCGAAAGATCGTCCGAAAAAGAAAAAGCAACTTTCGAATATCTAGAAAGTCGTTGATTTGTTAAAAAAAAGAACGTTGAACAATTGGATTTTCGCCAGAAATTACCGCTTTCTGAGCCACCGTGCAAAAGCATTACTGACACCGATATAAGTAGGAAACAGGATGAGTTAACAGCACGATATTACAAGCAAGAATTTGATACCACACATTCAAGAATATTAAAAGAAGTTTTACAGATTAGTCATAACAGTCTCTAATAGCCGTGAACAAATACACGCATAATGTGACTCATATTATTTCCGTTGGCTTGCGATTGTGTTCAATTGTTCTTTATCAGTTTTCAGACCATATTATATGTACATATGTAGGAGTAACCCACCGAGAATTGATAATTTATCTAATGTTTGTCAAGTATATATGTATAACTTCGATAAGAAATGTTCCAATTTTTTGTAAAAATAATATTATAAATTATGAACAATAACAGAAGAATTGCAATCTTAATGGAGGTTAGCTTGTTGAAAACCGTTTTGAACAATAAAATGCGTAGCACTGATAAAAATTAGTACACTGACAAGAAATTTCAACAACTACGAAAACGGATGAAACTAGTTTGCTGTAACATATAATAATACTAATAATACTATTCTAACATATAGAATAGTATTAGAATAATATTATTTTAATTGATTCGTACAATCTTAACGAAATTATTTACTTATACTTACTCAATAATAATATTTCTAACATATATACATTTTATATTACAGACTATGGAATTTTTGCGATAAATTCGACGAAAGTATGTAACTAAAAAACCACCGTTTTATACTCACGATTTTTCCACATGTTTAACACTCTTTTGTATGCACCTGGTACCATTCGGGAATCATCCTCCTTAACTTTATGAACTTCAGACATTTTAAATATATTTTATTTACAGTAATAACTACTAGTTTCGAATCGATCAACGTAACGAAATAACTATACAAAATTAAAAGACAGATCCGTTCGACGTGTAACTGATGAGTGATGATAACGGACTCACTTCGTCAGCTTTCACGATGGTATTTTAATCTCGCATCAGGATCGCAGGACCGTATCATATAACCAACCGAATAGTAAAAACTCTGACCTATGAATTTCGTTGTTTCTTTCAATTTCGAATTGGACAAAAATTTCGTTTGAGAAACAATTAAACAGAACGAATTCTCACTGAAAAACATCAAACATAATCTAGAATTTCTCGATGTCTCGATGGTAACGCTTGATATTCTTTAACTACATTTACATATTCACTTTTTTTTTACACGAAAAAAGAACGTTCTCCCTCAATGCATACATTTGATGTCGTTTGTTAACATGAAACTACGAAAATATGAGATATTTGCTGTGACGCGAACAGATATTTTCGATCATTTAATTATTGTTTTTAATTAAATTGTGCATAAAATATTTATACGATACAATTACAATACATCAAGATACATTACCAGGTGTCAAGAGTCAGGTGCACTCTAGTATGACTCACAGTTGAAACGTTGCAAGAGGCACAAACTGCACACGTATAATTGTGTTCATAACCAAACGAACGCTCTCTCTCTCATATTTTCATTCCGATGAATTACTTTCTCAATATTTCGAGACCCACAGTTAATTATACCACGCTCCTTGCGTACATAGATATCCAATGTAAACGTATAAATAATACACAAATTATGGGAAAGCATAAATAGCGAAAATGTTTTCAGAAAAGTTCATATGTATCTAGCGGCTGTGGTATGCTTTATTCCACTATTCTGCAAAAATATGATTGTTCACTCACCAGTATGACGGCTTACGGGAGTTCAGCACCATGTATGCTGTCACCTTATGACAATCGATTTGACAATAACACAACAAACACGATACGCAAGTAATACGAATTCAGTCTGACAACATTACTACACTGGGGCGTTTGCCGGATACCGGAAGTACTACTCTTGCTATTATGGGAGCTTAGAATCCTTTACTGCGCGTGCGCCTACATTCAAGCGCATTTCATTCAAAATGAAATTTATTGTATTAGAATAATATCGATTATAAATTTATAGTAATTTAATTACGAGACGTGAAAACTTCTCTCTTCCATTTGATAGATCAACAAACTTGACTATGCTTTGCATGATTAAATAGACTCAAGTTGATTCGTTTAAATATTTCTAAAAAATTTTGATTCAATACCCAAGTTTAAAATACGATTTAGAGCGATGCAAAGTTTAAACAAATTTAAGAATTAAGCATAAGAAAATCTGTCTATTTGAAAAGTTTGAGAATTCCGCATTCATTCTCGCACACATGTGTGCATACGTATGGATGTACAATTTGTTCCGGGTGCTGCCATCTGGTCCTGCGGTGAAAAAAGGTGACTGCAGTAACTAGGCTAGGCTGAGTTTATCTAGTATTCGCTTAAGTAGTACATATTCGATATCATGAGGTTCAAGGTTTCGTAGTACCTGGTGATGTGTCTTTTCTTTTGATTAATATTACTAATCCATGTAATTTAAGTAAATAAGATGTTTTCTTAACGTTATAAATTTTACGTGAACCGATCGCACAAGTTGTACATACATAGGTATTAGCGTAATATTGTCGAAGCGAACGTGTATAAAATAATACATGAAGTGATTGATTTTACTAATTTACGAAACAAATAGAAACAGGGTACAAAGAATATCATATAAACAAAAAATCATGAGCACAAAGTTTATATTTATCGAATCGAGAGACATTTTAAGTACGATACCCCAGTATCATACACTGATAGGAGCGTTCTTGGTCTTCTGGTTTATTTGGTTTATTGCTAAGAGGCGGTACAACAGACATGAAAGAATTCCGACAGAAGAGGAAGTTCAGAAGAAACTCTCTGAGTGGAATCCTGAGCCGCTTATAACCAATCCGCAAATGTCTCATCCGTCTTTAAATCCGAGATGCGTTACATCAAGAATTGGCAAAAGAATAGTGGTCAATGGCAAGGATTGTTTAAATTTAGGCACACATAATTATTTGGGTTTTATGGAAAATGAGGATATAGAGAAAGCAGCGACAGCAGCGGTAAGGAAATATGGAGTTGGTTCCTGCGGTCCTCGTGGATTTTATGGTACCGTAGATGTACATCTTGAATTAGAAGAACGTTTAGCGAACTACACAGACACAGAAGAAGCTGTGGTATACTCGTACGGATTTAGTACAATAGCGTCTGCGATAGCAGCATACTGTAAGCGTAGAGACCTTATATTTGCAGATGAGAACATAAATTTTGCCATACAGAAAGGTCTAGACGCGTCTAGAGTCAATGTTAAATATTTTAAACACAACGATGCCAATGATCTCCACGATTTATTAAAGAAACAAGCAAAGCTTGATGAGCAAAATCCCGTTAAAGCAAACAAGGTGAAACGCTTTTTAATAATAGAAGGTATTTATGCAAATACGGGACAAATTTGCCCGTTACCAGATTTCTTGGCACTTTGTAAGAAATATAAATTACGAATATTTATCGATGAGTCAATATCATTTGGCACCCTTGGTGCACATGGAAAAGGGGTGACAGAATATTTTAATATTCCCATAAACGAAATTGATATGATTATGGGTAAGTATTCCCGAATGTGAATTCATTGTATTATAGTCGGATATCTTAATGTATTCTTATTTGAAATGTTTATGTAAATTTCAGGATCTTTAGAGTTGGCAATAGGATCCATTGGTGGATTTTGTGTTGGCACATCCTTTGTTATTGAACACCAACGCTTGTCCGGACTTGGGTATTGTTTTTCAGCATCTCTACCTCCACTTTTAACATCTGCTGCTATCACATCTCTAGACATTATGAAAAATAATCCGCAAATGTTTGACCTGCTGAAAGAAAATTGTATAACCATGAATAATGGACTTCAAGAAATCCAATGTTTAGAGTGTACGAGCTTTCCAGGCTCGCCGGTAAAACACGTCTATTTGAAACAACGATTAAGTCATATTACAGAAGAAGCGTTACTTTCTGCGATCTCTAAGAGATGTATTGAAAATAATTTAGCTATCATAATGCCCGTGTATTTGCAAATAGAAAAGAAATTACCAAGACCTAGTCTGAAAATTTGTATATCTACACTTCTAAATAAAAATGATATCGATTTTGCACTAAATGTATTAAAGAAATGTACCGAGGAAGTTCTGTCTTCTACAAGTTGCACAAATGCATAAGATCTCTCACCGATTGTACAAGCAACGAATTTTTCTATTTTACAAATATTTTATTTCTTATTTCATATCATGCTGTTTTCACACAATTACAATGTATTCTATAATGTATTAATAGTTTAAAAAACAAATAAATACAAAGTACAAATCAAAACGTATACATAGAATTATAATTTATTTCTTCTAATAATTCTTTATAATTTTATTATAATCTATATTTAATTTGAAAACATTAATCGAATTATCGAAATTCACGACACGTACAGTACATAGAACACAAATTATATTTTGAAATTCAAAAAATTTCGCGGTTCTATGACGAACTTCCTGTAACATGGCCGTTAGAGTTACGAAGAAGATGACTTCCTCTTTCTTCTTCATTGTATCTACAAAGGTTGCCGCGGTGAGTAAAACCGATTCTGGCATTTTTGTCAAAATCTCAGTAAAAACTCGTATTTTGTATTCAATAACCACTTAACAATATTAATCATGTTTCATTATATAAATAGAAGAAAAAAATTATGAAATATCTTTGGTATTTCTTTGATAAAACTTAAAATAAACCTTCCGTAAGGTTAGCTCTCCATGTGTTCATCACATGAAATTACTTGTGCTTTATCGATGCTTTTGTGATGAACAAAAAGTTGTAAAATTTATAAGTAAATGCAACAGTAACTTCATGATGATAAAATTACGCGTCCGATAAGCCGAGAACCACACAGAAGCTAGAAATAGCTGAACCCATCTGTGTGCGGTTTAGAAGATTATAAATCGCATGTGTGCAGTCTGATCACAGCTTCGCATATAATTATTGCGTCGATTTTATCGAACTGTATTCTAACGAATTTGTTTATCTTTTTAGTTCTTAAACTCTTCGGTATCCCTACATACACAAGATGGGTAGGGAGGACAAGGCAACATGGAAGTCGAACTACTTCACCAAGCTTGTTGTACGTATTTTATATCAGCACATCTGCACCATCGAAAAATATACTTTATAACAATTTTTTTTTTTATAACAATTACATTTTTTTTTATAGCAACTTTTGGATGACTATCCTAAATGTTTCATTGTGGGTGCCGACAATGTGGGCTCTAAACAAATGCAACAAATTCGTATGTCCCTTCGTGGAAATGCTGTTGTATTGATGGGAAAGAATACAATGATGAGAAAGGCCATACGTGGTCACATTGAACGTAATGCAGCATTAGAAAAGCTCCTGTCACATATTCGTGGCAATGTTGGCTTTGTTTTCACTCGTGGGGACCTAATTGAAGTAAGAGACAAACTTTTGGAAAATAAGGTCAGAGCTCCAGCTAGAGCAGGTGCTATTGCGCCACTGAGCGTTATTATTCCTGCTCAAAACACTGGGCTTGGACCCGAAAAAACATCATTCTTCCAAGCTTTGAGTATTCCGACAAAGATTTCCAAGGGTACTATTGAAATTGTGGTATGTATATAATATATCTTATACTTTGTTAATATAATTAAACTTCAAATATGCAATTGTATTTTTATGTGAATTAATTTGATATTGCTATTGTCATATCAGAAACGTACAATTGATATTTCATTACTTTTTTTTTTTTCTTAGAATGACGTACACATTTTGAAACCAGGTGACAAGGTAGGAGCATCAGAAGCTACTCTTCTGAACATGTTGAACATATCTCCGTTCTCATATGGTTTAATTGTGGAACAAGTTTATGATTCCGGTACCATTTTCGCCCCTGAAATTCTGGACATCAAGCCAGAAGATCTTCTCGAAAAATTCATGAGTGGAGTTGCAAATTTGGCTTCAGTATGTTTAGCTATTAACTATCCAACAGTAGCAAGTGCTCCACACAGCATTATCAATGGATTTAAGAATCTGTTGGCTATTGCTGCTGTAACTGAAGTCGAATTTGCTGAAGCTGCTACAATCAAGGAGTACATCAAAGTACGTTTATATATGTTGCTTAATATTTATAATTCTATTAATATGACCAATCAGATTTTTCTAGGTATAGACGTTTTCGAGATTTTAAAATGAATTTTGTATTTTTTTTTTTTGATGGAATTATACATTTCCACTTAGCCAGATTTTTACGCGACTCCAAAACGAATTCTTTAACCAATCATTTGCTTAGCTGAATAGTTGCAAGATTTTCCTCGTATATATAACTAAGATTCATGCGAGTAAACAGTACTATCTTGTAGTCATTCAACAAAGGTAGAATTTAAAGAATCATAAATAATCTTGGAAGGCCAACATTATAGACCAATGAATTCGTCTTGAAATGAGCCAGCTAAATGAAAATGTATAGTTGTATTTTGAAAGACAAGGTCGCCTTAAGATCTTGGAAACGCCTACGCTTGGACACATTTTTTTTCAATAAGGAATAGTTTAGAAAATGATTGCATGGATATATTAAAATACATATGTATGTCATCCCGCACAAAGTGATGACAACAGTTACCGTCTTAAATTTCTGTGCACGGTGTCAGAGCTAGAAATAGCAGAACCTACTGACACTTCAGAATTTTATGTTGATAAATGCTTTAGAAGCGGTCTGATATCGGGCATAAATACTATAAGCTGTGCAAATTATTGTTACGCTTGTAAAATAACGATTACTAACGTTTTTATAGGATCCGAGCAAATTTGCTTCAGCTGCTGTTACTGCGGCACCGGTTGCTGCTGCTGCGGAAACACCAGCCGCTGAAAAGAAGGAGGAGAAGAAGGAGGACTCCGAATCCGAAGACGAAGACATGGGATTCGCTTTGTTCGATTAAAAAAATTACGTGTATTTATACATGTATATACAAGGTTCAATGTGACCACACATGACCATAATCGAGTCATGTTTTTACAAGCTGAATATGAAAAACATACATACTTGTAATAAAACAATCTTTTAATATCAATGATAAACAAATTTAATTATCCTCAAGTGTCTTACCCTATTGCACCATTTTTCGCTTCAATGATTTAACGTTGTGTCATAACATGTAGTGAGTTGCTATTTTACAGATAATTTATAGAGATTAGATACTCCTGCAATCGAATCTGATAAGTCAATCGATGCACAAAATCGGCTTTTTGAAATATAAGTTCTTTTTTTTCTAAGTTGAAAACACGAATATATTCATTGTTTACATTTGTTATTAAATTGATAGACTATAAATTCTCGGTAGAAAGGGATTCGACGATTGTAACGTAAGAGATGACTAATTGATTGCTCCAGGTTGTCACACCAGATGACTATTAATCTTTCAAATTAATATCTCGGGATACAAGTATCGTTACAACGCGATAGTAGGAGGTATGGTTACCTTGTATTTATACATCATTGAAAAGTAACAGAAGAGTAGTTCGTAGAAGTGCACCTAGTTGGTATTGGTTGGTATGTATATAAAGCGTCGGTAGTGCTATGTTTCATTTCATTCTGAAATGTTGGGTGATTTCGTAAACACAAGTTACATTGTGCCTCGGTGTACCTTAACATAACTCTGAGCGTGCCGATTTTGTAGAAAATTTCGTTTCAAGCATAAAGGTTTGAAAAATTATACTGGCTAACCTATACAAATATGGGTCTACTCTCCGAAGGAAATCCTTTAAGTTGGGAAGAAACGAAAAATCTTGGCGATCATGTGCGAAAACATGGGATTATACAATTTATTAACTTGTACAAAAGACTCAGAGATCGTCAAGGTGATGTGTTGAAATGGGGCGACGAGGTAATATACATTTGCCGATTTTTCTTACTCATGCTTGTTTAGAAACTTGTCTTTGAACATGTCATATTACAGTTTCTGCATATAACTATGTACACATTATGAAATATATTGCAAACTGTATTTCTCGCAATCGGTATCATAAGTGAAAGTTGTACAATATTAATTTGAATCAAATCTCAAAATAATGGTGAAGTAAACAATGAATGTTTACGTATAAAATTTATTTTTTCAATGAACAAAATATTACAGTTTTTTTATTGTGGCATAATAGAAGAATTATATACTTCACATTGAGAATTATTGATTTATGTATTGATTGTGTCTGTAAAAACATTCTTTTTTCATTACTTTGTAGTATCAACCTATTGTTTCATGGTATTGATTGAATTAATCAATGAATGTTGTCAGCAATTGTAGTTTATGGGCCACGATTGTTATGACCTTGTGGTTTTTTTCAATTATACTTCAATGCTTGCTGATACATGAGTCAACACTTTTAGTTAGGTTACTATCTAAGTCTGATATGTCATTAGATACTTATGACTGTCAAGATTATTAGAAAATCCTCTAAGTGACATCTCATCTAAACACTAAACACTTCAAACCAATTTTTTATTGTACCTATGTCTATTTTTTGTTTTCATATAGGTGGAATATATGTTAATAAAATTTGATGATGAGGCAAAAACTGCTAAACTCAGTTTAAGAGCAGAGGAAATATTGAAAACTTTAAATGAAAAAGAATACAGTGATCCAGAGTAAGTGTTTCTCCCTATTCTTTGAGCAAAACACTAAAGTTATAAATATCATTAAGAAGATATTATGATAATATAAACATTTTATTTGAAATAGTTGTGGTTACAAAATACTTTTAAATATCTAATACAAGCAGATTCATATTCCTCTAATACACATTTCCTTTACAGAAACATTAAATCTTTATGGAGACCTGAATATGGTGCTTATATGGTAGAAGGAACACCGGGAAAACCATATGGTGGACTACTGTTTCATTTTAATGTTGTTGAAGCTAACATGAGATATAGAAGGCAAGAAGCTTCGAAATTACTGAAACCTAATGAAGTTCTAATGTCTTTGACCAATTTCCCAAGGTGTGTCAAGATGTTATTATATTGTTAAACATTAAACAATAGGAAGCAATTTAACTATTTATATTTTTCTTTACAGATCAGGAGCCCCTGATTTCACAGATCCACCTACACAGCCAACTCCAAATTCTGGTGTATCAAGAAGTTTATTTTTTCCGGATGATGCTATATACCCAGGTCATCCGCGATTCAAAACATTAACAAGGAATATAAGACAACGACGTGGAGAGAAAGTGGCTATAAATATTCCTAGTTTGTATTCATTGCTATCTACTATTTGCATGATATAAAGCATAATAATGTTTTTTGTCAAATGAACGAAATTATCGTTTAGAATGAAATGTTTGTTTACAGTATATAAGGATAAAAATGTTCCAAGTCCTTTTAAAGAAGATTTTGGAAATTTGATTGAAAGTGAATCTAGTAATGCTGCAAAAGAAGATCATATTTATATGGATGCAATGGGATTTGGTATGGGATGCTGTTGCTTGCAGCTCACTTTTCAAGCTTGTAATATAGAAGAAGCTAGGACATTGTATGATCAATTAACACCTTTGTGTCCAATAATGGTAGGTACCACACCATATGTTATTAATGTATTATATGCAATTACACAACCATGTGGCTAGCATATTTTTTCGCGTAAACGTTACAGAACATTTATTTAATATTCGACAGTTGGCTTTGACCGCTGCCAGCCCATTTTAT
Source organism: Augochlora pura (assembly GCF_028453695.1). Lineage (NCBI taxonomy): Eukaryota > Metazoa > Arthropoda > Insecta > Hymenoptera > Halictidae > Augochlora > Augochlora pura. Next base: position 23,562,447 of record NC_135777.1, on the reverse strand, counting down.
CGAGGATATATAAGCGATGTAGATTGTCGATGGAATGTGATATCGTGTTCCGTTGACTGCAGAACACAGGAAGAACGCGGTTTGAAACCTCTGAAGGAGAACAAATTTAGAATTAGTAAATCTAGATACGACTCAATCGACTCGTATCTTAGCGACCAAGGAGAGAAGTATAATGACGTTCCTTTAATGTACGATCACGAAATATACAAACAACTGATGGATAATGGAATTGACAAATTATTAGCGCAACATATAGCCCATTTATTTATTAGAGACACTGTATCCTTGTTTTCTGAGAAAGTATATCAAAATGATGAAGAAGATACTGATCACTTTGAAGTAATTATCATTTAATACCGCTAATCGATCCTGCGTCATTCAATAAACATTCAAATATGAAATTTCAGAATATTCAATCTACCAATTGGCAAACAATGCGATTTAAGCCTCCTCCACCAAATTCTTCTATAGGGTGGCGTGTTGAATTTCGACCGTGCGAGGCGCAAATTACCGATTTCGAAAACGCCGCAATAGTTTGTTTTATTGTCCTTCTTACAAGAGTTATCTTAAGTTACAAATTAAACTTATTGATACCAATTAGTAAAGTTGATAAAAATATGGCTAGAGCACAAAGGAGAGATGCGATCAAGAGAGAAAGATTTTGGTTCCGACGAGATATCACATCGGACACGAAAAACGAAGACGGTCAACCAGAATATGCAGAATATACCATTGGTGAAATTATCAATGGAAAGGTAAACCAGTTCTTTTCTATTGAATAGACGAAATTGTATGGTTTCGTGCGAAATTAAATGAATGTACATACTTGGCTTTTTAGGATGACGTGTTTCCTGGTTTAGTACCATTGGTAAATTCATATTTGGCTAGTATGGATGTAGATGTTGACACTCACTGTTCCATACAAGCATATATGCAATTAATACAAAAGAGAGCTTCTGGAGAATTATTAACAACTGCTGCATGGTTGAGGAAGGAAGTTATTTCACATCCAGAGTACAAGCAAGTATTTTTTATTACTCTATACATGAACAGAAAATAATAAAGCCTGTTGCTAAATTGTTACGTAATAATTATGTTATTTAATTGTAGAAACGACTCTGTAATAACGCAACGTATTAATTATGATTTACTTAAGAAAATACAGAAGATTGTATCGAATGAGATATCGTGTCCAGAGTTACACGGGACGTGTATATCGTCTAAAACTAACGAAACAATACCTGCGGCTGTTGCAAAAGCGGAAAAGGTTCCATTGACTATTAATCATTAATAATTTAATACGCTTATGTAGACTGTATTAATTCGGATAAAATTTTAGTTTATTTGATTACACTACGAATATTTTGCATACTTAGTGTGAATAATTAATACTCTTACATAGATACTTAACGGTTGTTACTTGCATTCAATAACTAAAAAAACTTGTAAATAATTACATTCCAAGGAACAATTTTATTTTGTAGCATTTTAAAGTGCAACTATTTGTGAGGACGTTTACATAGCGTGTGATTAAAAAGTTCCAAAACTGTAGTTTTAGAAAGATTTGGGGAGACACTCTATCTTCTTAATGTCTATATCTGACGTCTCAAAATGGCATCTACTTAATCGTTTTTCATTTTGAGAAACAAAAGGAATCGGCTGGAGTTTGATCTCGTGAATATGTTTAATTGCAGAACAATTGACTATGTTATAGAAATGTGGCATTTAGATATGTATTATCCGTGTTTCTTATCCCAAATTATCAACAGATTGTACAATTCTGTAACTTTTATTTTACATTTAAAACTTAAACAAAGATGATCACCTTGTATGGTTTGTATGTATATATAGTTATACATTATTTTTTTACAATACTATTACCACACCATTCATAATGAATGTCATTGTTTGTATGATTGTGAAAAAATAGTTATTAATCACTACATTACATGGCATTTTTGAGGTATACATTTTGAAAAAGAACAAATATTTATATTATAAGAAATAAACTATATTGTACTCATGCATAACAGTTTTCATTATTTGATACTCTTATTCTTGCTTTTTTATACTAGTTTTATAAGAAATATAGGTGTTCCATAGCAGGGCTATCGATTGTACAACCAAGACTTGGTATTGCAGGGGTACAAAATAGAAGTTACATAATTGTACCATAGGCCACACCTGAAAGAAACATTGTAATTATTGATTCTTGGACATACATACAAAATAAAATTATAAACGTTACCTTATAGTTAGTCCTTAAAATATCAAAATATTCGTTTTGCAATTTAGCTTTTAAATGTTCCACATCATTTCCTTGCAAAATACCAATTACAGATAATAAGACAAAAATAAATGTTGGCGCAAATAGTAGTTGATCACAGCATACTTTCTTTAATACTATAATTCCTCCCTTAGAACCAATGTATCTATCTAATATTCCATACCAAGTACGCGTTGCTGGACCCTGTTGTGCGATTTGATATTAATAAAATTTTATAAAACAATACAAACCGTTGGAATAAGGATGTTTTTGCAGTAAAATTACTCACAGCAATACAAAAACCTATACATGCAAATTGTGCTGTACGTTTATAGTCTAATTCTCTAAATGTTTTCCGTTCAATTAAGTTTTGTGCAATCTCGTCTCCTAATGCCATTAATATACCTGTTCATTCCAAAGTGTAAATGTTAGTATTAACTACGAATAAATAATGTGACACTAAATTTTGTATCTTATATGCATATAGATTTACCAGCTTGAACAGCTTGGGTCCTAAATGGATATTTTGTTAATACCCTTTGATATAATTTTATAATACTTCGCATGTTTGTAATTAATAGGATAACCAAAAGTTCACGTAATAATACATTTAACGTATATACATACGCGAGCTTCCACTGATTTAATATTTAATAAAAATCACCGACATTGTAAACACACATTTTATAAGAAAACGCATGAACTATGAATACATACGTGCAATGTAGGTATTTGACATGCATGCATTTACATATACAGACATACACAGCGTAGAATTCCGTTCGAGATGCGCAGCACGTGTGTTATTCAATATGGAATTAATCACTTACATATTTCAAGTCATAAAATTCATACATGACACATAGATCGATCAACATTTTTAACATACCCCATACGTGTTAAACATAAGAATTTCTCAATGATAACATATCGTTTTTCACGATAAACGAAATTTAAAATATTTTCTTTCTATACAATGAAGAGGCATATTTTTTATTATATCCATGTATATGTATTGCTGGCACCATATGTACCTCTGCATGAACATGTACATATTGTATTTGTTTGGTTTTCTATCTAGCAGCGTCACATTTCGATTGTATCATTTGCATCATTAACACACAGTTGGTCATACTGCTGAACTGACAGTTTCATTGGGAAATGGTTGTAAAGTAAAGATGGCAGTGAGAGGCGGTGCACGAATTTTTCTCCTTATAATTTTGTGTATTATCGTGTTAGAATCGTGTAACGGGGCCGCGACAGACATTGAATTAGATGCGAAAGCACAGTTCTTACATAGGCTCGATAGTTTGAATCTTCTATTGTACACATTTCTATTAATATTAACTGTTTTAACAATATGGACATTTAAGCATCGTCGACTTAGGTTCCTCCATGAAACTGGTCTAGCTGTCATTTACGGTAAGTCGTCTGCTTTTATCGTGTTTACGAGACAATATCATTAATAGAAACGTATTACGAAAGTTTTTCTATCGGTTTGCAATTGTAGCCGTATAAAATGTTCTATTACGTCGTTAATTCATGTATAGATACATGTACATACGATATGTAGTTCTGTTTAATGTTAGTAGTTATTATTGTATAGATATAATAAAACGTTCTTTTCGATTTTTTGTAAGAAAGAACAATGTTTGTACATTCAAGAGCGTACCGGTGTAAAATAAATCATTGTACACTACCATGAACAATCTTATTTCGTAATTACAGCAAGAATGGATCCTTTGTTTTTAATCAGTCATAGAGTTTACATCTAAAATATAACGAAACGCTTTAGTTTTGTTATCAAACGTTTGAAAAAAATAACATTAATGTTATTTTCTATTGAAATATTACAAATAGTGCAGGCTTTGAACAGCCATTAATGATTGATCATTATAAAAATGTATTTTTTATATTTCAATCAATTAACACAGATACATAGACTATAAGAAAATTATATAATGATAATTCCAGTTATGTAAATGTCCAAGGGTACATACTTGATGAAATGAAAGACATTAATTTATACTCTCCACAATATGTCACATGACTATTTCAATTAATTTCAAACATATGACATTTTGCAGGATTAATTATAGGAGCAGTAATTCGCTATGGCTTTAAAAAAAGTAGCACCATACTCCATATGCCTGTTGTGCCAGACAACAGTAGTAAATACAACCAATCAGTTCCTCCAGATACATTGTGGTTACGTTTCCCAGAAGATAAAAGTGGTGGCACTATCAAAAATAAAACATTCGCTTACTCATTTAGGGGGGAAATTTTCAAGCAGGATAATGAAATTGATTTAAAGGTATTGCAATGAAGTAATGTATAAAACACATATGAACTTAGCATATATTTTCTCAAAAATAACTGGATTATTATAGGCCACCTTTGATCCAGAAATATTTTTCAATATTATTTTACCACCAATTATTTTCCATGCTGGTTACAGTCTAAAACGAGTGAGTAACTTCGTTATATATTTATTGTACCTATTGTACTGCTTGATATACGATATAATTTGCTTCATAATTCTTTTATTTCAGAAATACTTCTTTAGAAATTTAGGTGCAATTCTTACTTATGCTCTAATTGGAACAACAATTTCAGCACTTGTCATAGGGTATGTACTTATTATGTGTAATAAACGTACCAGACTAATAATTAATGATAAAAAAATATTTTCTTGATGTACAAAAGTTTTAATAATGGTCTTATCTTGCGATAACTCCATAGGTCAATTGGATTAAACTTATCTCTTCTCTTGGAATGTAGTCAGATATGCAGTGTATATTTCTTTATTTTTTTCAGAATTCTAATGTATGCCTTTATGCAATTAATACCACATCTTTCCCATTCGTTCACGTTTTTGGATACGTTATACTTTGGAGCATTAATATCTCCTACAGATCCACTAACTATAATTTCTATTTTTAATGATTTACATGTAGATGTAAATTTATATGCTTTAGTATTTGGGGAAAGTGTTTTAAATGATGCGGTTGCTATTGTGCTCAGTGGGTATGTATATAATTATATGGATATAGTTTTATAATTATACTTGTGTCAGTGTTATTTTTAAACTACTGCGTATATATTTCATTGCAGTTCTATACAGAACTATGGAGAACGTTACCAATCTGGTTCAGGTGGTTTTGAAACTGTAGCCTTTTTCCAAGCATTTGGTGATTTCGTTGGTATCTTCAGTCTATCATTATTTATTGGTGCCACAATGGGCTGTATTACGGCTTTGTTAACTAAATTTACTAGAGTCAGGGATTTTCCTTTGTTGGAATCGGCATTATTTGTCTTAATGTCTTATAGTACCTTTTTAATTGCGGAGGCGTCCGATCTTACAGGTAAATTGTGATGTAACAGTACAACGAATAATTTTTCAACGAACCTCATTTTCAATTGATATAATTGTAAAAAATATTTTTATATAGGCGTAGTTGCTGTTTTATTCTGCGGTATATGTCAGGCACATTATACCTATAACAATTTAAGTCCCGACTCTCGTCAAAGAACGAAGCAACTGTTCGAACTTCTGAATTTTTTAGCTGAAAATTTTATATTCAGTTACATTGGTGTCACGATGTTCACCTTCCCGAAACACCACTTTGACCCAGGATTTATTTTCACAGGATTTGTATCCTTCAATGATAGAATTAATTCTTTGGCCAACATTTTATAATATTTTTACGATATAAGAAGTCCTTAACTTTGTTTCTCATAGTTGTGCGCAATGTTAGGACGCGCAGCGAACGTGTATCCATTATCGTTTATATTAAACTTGGCGCGAAAGCCGAAAATTTCATTAAATTACCAACACATGTTGTTTTTTGCCGGGTTGAGAGGCGCTATGAGTTTTGCTTTAGCCATCAGGAACACTGTGTCGGACGCTCGACAGGCCATGTTAACAACAACAAGCTTAATTGTCATTCTGACAGTCATTTTCCAAGGTGGAGCAACAACTCAATTTTTAAGTTGGTTTAATATACCGTGAGTATATATAATTGTTCAAATAATTAATTTTACATAAATAATTGCTTGTGACGACTGTATTGAAGCTAATCATATTTTAGAGTCGGGGTGGATGAAGAAATAGAAGGATTGTCGCATAATGGTATGCGTAGTGTAAGTATTTTAGGTATTTTATCCTAAATGAAATATTTAAACAAATTAATAGCAATATTTAGCGACAGCCTTTAAATAAGAATGTATAATAACTTATGTGCTGCTAATACTTAGTTTTAAAAAACTGCACTTTCTTGATGACCTTAGTATATATAATTCAGTTTTAGTTCTTTCTTATATACAATATGTAATTGTATAACATTTAGCTGTGTTGTTTTCAACATTGTTCATTAACGCCACCCTTTTTGTTTATAACGTGTTCTATAAACATATTAGACCTTCTGGCACTGAAGAAGAAGAAACAAATGTATACATGTTTCTGAAAGCAAAATTTTAATAAGATTATCTTTAGAATATTCTACACAAAAATTTATATTTTATAACAGAAAGCATCTCTGTAGATATGAAAATATGATTTCGTACATTAACAGGCATTCAACATTAAGTATTTAGTACTCAATACTAGTACACTCTACAGCAAGATGTACTTCTTCCTTTATCTTTTTTTTCGACTCTTTATTACTTTCATCTTTATAATGATTTTATTTATAGCAAATTCATATAAAATTAAGTTAAAATGTATATAAAGAATTCTGGATCATTCATTCGTATTCTACAAATACATAGTTGTTTAATTTATGCAAAGGTATTCACGCATGAGTGCTTTAAACGATATTATTCTCATGTTGCTAGTTTTTTGACAATGTTTTTTTTAGTCCAACATGCATTTTGAAATATTCTAGAGACTGGTTGAAAATTTTTAGGGGTATAATTTCTGTACTTATTGACTGTTTCCAAAGAATATATTCACTAACATTATTTTCTTATAATTACACTTATATAATATTGGGTTACTGATGCACAAAAACTACTAAAACTATAGCTTGCACTAGATCTTAACTTTTTGAGAAATCCAGCATGTCTATTACATTATAATGAAATCTGTAAGAATGCTTTATTAATTCTAAATAATTACGCTTCATAATTAATCTAGTAAATACAGGAAACTTTAACTTGCTAATTTTAATAGTCTGGAGGCGAAGGTGGCTTTGGAGATCTGGACATGCGTAGGGAGCGAAGTCCGTCGGTATGTTTTCTTATTAATTCAAAAATTGAGTATTATTATGTACATGGTCCGGAACAATTTTCATATAAAGAATTGTGTATTCAAAATTATCAGTATTTTGCATTTGTGTTTGTAGCATATGTTTCATATTTTCTTACGCAATTATATAAAATATAAATTACTAGTTTTGTGCATTATGACTGGTATTATAAGAGTTGCTTTCTGCTGTTGATAGATACAAAATTTAAAAAAAAAAATTCTATCTACAAAAGTCTAGGATATCTTATCTTATCTTATTAAAATGTTTGCAGTAACTATTGACAATATTACATTACCAGTATTGGTGCATATACAAATAAAAAAGACACGCATTTCATTATATCAGCGTGCTTTAACACTTTATGCTTACAGATTAACTCTTGTAACAATGTAAATTATTATCTTAAAGAAATATCAAAATAATTATTAATTATTAATTTGCCTTTTGATAAGTAATATTTTATTTATTTGTTGAAAGCAGCTTAATAGTAATTTAATAAATTATAGTATTAACAAGTTTACATATGTTATTTTCATGTTTAGCTGTATTTGTATATCTAAACGATCTTATTAATTGCTTTATGTATTTCAAGCTATAATTTTTTTTTTATTGACGTTCTATTTGTTAACAGCATGTGCTCAAATATTTTTTCGTATCGTTTTTGTTATCCATTCTGTATGTTGATGATTAGTAGTATACAAAATATTTATACGTACTTTATATTTATTAAGAAAACATATACAATTATAATTAACAGGGTACACGAATATAACGACGATTAATTAGCATGTTCATTAATACCTAACACTAAATATTACATTACACAAGAAATTTCATTGATACTTATGTTTTGTTAAATTGCCTTATGCATATTTTAAACTTTCTATTAATGTTATATAATTTAAATTACTTGAGAAGAAATAGAATGCCTCTGGAAGCTTCTTTAATAATTATAATTTTTTTTTACTCGATTACGTTTGAAAACAGTATCATGATCATACAGGATGGATAATCGAAGTATCCTTCACCTTTCACAGTATAATTCTATGCAGGATGGGTCATTACCAGGCAGTAGTGCGAAACCTAATGAAAAAGCATTACTTGCCAGAATCTGGGGTGATTTTGATACTCGCTACATGAAGCCTCTCCTAACTCACTCCAGGCCAACATTGCTGGAGACATTGCCCGTATGTTGTGGACCTCTGGCCAGGATTCTTACAACAACGCAACAAATGACAGAGGTATAATATCGAATACGTAAAATCAAATAATAATGATCTTAATACTGCAATTTCTAATGTTATAGGATGATGCGATTAGAAAGATAGATTCAGATTCAGATTTTTGTCTTGAAGATCGTGAAATGGGACGGCGAAGGAGTGGTGTTCAACCGGTGAGTTTTCATCAACCTAATCTCAATTACACTATTAACCCGTGCTATCAACCTAACAACACAGATGCCACTAATCCAGATGAACCTTATGTAATTCTTAATTTACACAGAAGGTAGAAGTTAACATAATTGAATTGAGATACTTAAATTTTTGTACAAAACTAATCCATACGCGAGAATACTTCGTACATTCGTACAAACGAATATATATCATTTGTAATTGACTATTTCCTGTAATTATATTTACACGTGACTTGAAATTATCCCTTTGTTATAACTAGACTGCGGAAGTTTATGCACTGACGATTTGAAGTAAATATGCAGACTGTATGCACGAATATGCAAACTATACGGAAGATATATAGGAAGTATGTATAGCATAGATTTGGTAAATATGTACTTACGTAGATGCTAAAAGAAATTCGTAAAATTGTGTTCAGTCAATGTAATCGATATTGCATCAAATGTGTAGTACATAAAAATGTATCTGATACGCATATGTATAAATACAACGTCTCCGTCTCTGCGTGTCGTCACCGAAGAAGTGACGCCGACTACACGTTCGTGTCTTATCGTTCTCTGCTCGATGCGAATGTCAATCGGTAATCGGTACGTATCAATAGCTTAATCGTCGCACTCACACAATTCTGACAATATGCATGTAATATGCAAAGAGAAAAGAAATATATTTTTTATATATTCTCTAACGTTGAAACTTATTTCAGTTGAAGTTTTATTTCTGTAGCTGATTTTTCTAAAATACGCATTTGCATAAACTTTCGCAGTCTAGTTATAACATTTTTACATTGAGACATTCTCGAAGACACATGTACAACATAGTCTTTCCATTTTATATGAAAGTATTAATTCAATGTTTAGGATAATGCTTTCGTTTCTATTTAATGTCTTATAAGCTTCCCATGAATGTTCTTTAATGAAACTCACTAACTGACTATGCTTTCCTAACTTGACCATTGCTTATGCTGAATTCTTTCATATAAAATGTGTTGATATGCATGAAAAATTCATTTATCTTCACTGTAGGAAGGCAATGATATACACGTGATCTATTACATAGCGTACATAATATGCAATTGTAAAATGTTACTTTTGCATTGTCGATATGCATATGTAATTATTGCCAAAGACCTTTGTGAGTAAACATTGTTTACAAAAAAAAAAGAAAGATATGTATTGCTGTTTAATATAATTAGTTTCTATGGGTTATAAAAAATATCAACAGTACTTCTACACTGATGAAATATCAATCAATTATAAAAAATATACTAAAGTTGAACCCCCTACTGTATAGGCATGAATTTACATATAGTGTTCTTACCAAAGTTATTTTACAAGTGCAGTAAATGTATGCAACTATTCTAGTCACTGTTTATCTTTAATAAACACATGAAGAATTAACGAGTTAGAATTTATTGAAGAGTCAATGTACACGTATGTGACATTCTACAATTTAACACTTCCTTGTTCACGTAACATAGACTAGCTAATATAAAAAAGAAAAACACATTCTATTTCTTATTTTGTGCATAGAATTTCGTTTGAAAATTACGTTCTTAATTTGAAAATTATGTTTAATGTCTGCTCATATAGCTGTACTGTTAAACGTTAAAAAGGTATTTCTGTTAATTTAACTTAAGCGCCAAGTTTTTGTCCGACTTTTCCTTTAGCCATTTAAAAGCCATCTATCTAGTCTACATTTGATCGCGTTCTTACCGATTTTTTTAGAGAAAAAGGAATGATGATGATGACGATGATGATGATGAAGACCTAAGAATCATTGGAATGGAAGGATTTATTCCATTACGAACATTGTAATGGGGGCAGAAACCATTGAAAATAGTATTTTGAGAAGATTTTAAAAGAAAAAAAAAACTTTGTAATACAGACTTTCGGGGTAGGAGAAACAACTAAAAGTAATTACTTTGTATCAAATATTTTAAACGATAATTTCACTTAAAGTGTTCCCATTCTTGTGAAAAAAAGTTCTGTATTATTAGCTGACAATCTAATATTTTTGTATAGACTGAAAAAATGCGGTATACGAATTCTTTTATTTAAATGAGAAGTGCATATTTATTAATTTTATCATACTGAAGTCACAAATATACATTTATATAATATATTTATTTGAATGATTTGGCGCTGTCACGAAATGTTGTGTTAATTGTACTTTCTTTTAACATTAGCAATAAGGTGAAAAGATAATATTGGTGCAAAGAATATTAACTCATTATCTCTGTATTCAGAGCTTGTTGGCGTGATAGTGTGGTGTATTTTAGTATGAATGCAATTTACAAGAATCAGATGATATAGTCTGTGAACAAGAAATTCCTAGAATATGTACATATTATGATTTTTCTTTCAAAGTAGAATAATTATAGCAAAAGGCTCGACACAGGCATAATGTACAGAAACATGTTATTAAAATTGCCAAACTTACAAATATTGTAACCGAACATTAAACATAATTTTCAGTATTCAATGTACCTGTAAGCTTCATACTTTAGTAACATCAGAACTTATTAACAGGTTGAGGGAGTAGAATATTGCCCCCTTGCAGTTCTTTTCCATTGTTTTACTTCACACTTCCTACATTCCATCTCTCTATATATACATATATATAGTTGTACTTATAAAAAGTTTAGTTTAGATCTATTGTTTACTGAATGTTATTGCATGTGAAACCAAATCACTTTACCAGCCATTATGTTCTGTATTAAGAATGTTATTTAAGATTTGCCGCTTGCACACTACTTACACTACTACTAATGAGTCGTTATGTAGAAAAGAAAATAATTTCGTTCAGCTTTATATGCATTATTGTAAGTATTTCTTACTGTACGATTATTTCTTAAGTAGAGTTCTTGACATATTCTTTATACAGTGCTGCAATTAGATTAATGCACTCATCCTTACGCATAAGTTTTACACATCGTATTCTTATATTAGAATATAAGAAATAACTCGCAAGGAAACACGTCAAAAATCTAGCATACCAATTTTGATAAAATTTATATGGGAGATTAATCTAAACTTTATAAAAATCGTTATGTCCGGGGTTTGACATGTTTCCCTATAAATCTCTACTTTATACAATTTGCATTTCAGAATAAGTCATAATTAAACCTATTCAAATTTTTCATCGAAAAAACGTACATTATCGTGCAATCGGCAAACAGTTTATTCTTACGAATATAAATGTTTTATGACTGTTTGTATAGTTACAATAGTGTTTTTAGTGGTTTGTGCAGATTTTTAGTTTCTATCCTGTTATTATATCTTATTCATTTTCGTTCTTTCATTTAATTTGTTCATATTGCTTATTTCTATTTGGTTTCTCCAGATACACATCTAAGGAGCTCCCCCAAACAGAACACATTTATGAAAGTGAATTTAACATACTTTATTGTCGTAATAGCGAGTTGTATACATTTTTCAAGATCTAGCTGCAATTACGTTGTTAATATTAAGCGCTGTTCCTCTTATTTTACAACATGCCATAATCATATGTATTGTTTAACGTCTAGTTTCTTTTTAATGAATTCTGACTGTATTTAATTTCTAATCAATGGAATTCTGTTACCAGATAAGTTTGAAAATTCTTAAAATGATACAAGTTGTATATGTATGTCCTCTGGCACATAGTAAGTAATACCTCAATCGATACTTAGCGAGCAAATTATGACCTAGATATGTGCATATGCAATCTTGGTGTCACACAATAATATTGTCGTATTATAGTTTTTTGTAAATGTTAATTATATTTTCCTGATATTTCTTTAAGTTGAAAAATATTTGTTTAGTATTTTGGACAAGATAAAGATACAGTAACAAGAAAAACTTTGATGTAAGTATATAATATACCGATAGTAAACAACAAGAGAGTTTTCGCATTACTCTTTGAGGTGACTGGAAGTCCAGGATTAGCCTACACAATCCTGGACTTGCAATTAGCATCAGAGTTTCGTTTGGTGCGTAAACATATAACGGATGTTTTAATCAGCCGGTTACAACTATTTAAAGAGAGAAATTGATGAATTAACTTCGTTTCTCATGGAATATCCTGCATTATCTTTTCTAAAATATGGGGATCCTATTATTATTTTACATGATTTGAATCCTTGTAACTACGGAGAAACCTTATTTCTTATAGGAGAGATTTAGTTGAGATATGTGTTTAGTTCCTTTGTGTATTGTATGTAATATCTCATGAATGACTTTAATCAGGATTTTCAAAGTACACAATATTAATGTTTTAATAATTGTATTTGGTATGACACTAAATAATGTGTAAGAATCGGGAGATGGATTCTTGATGTGTTTAATACTTTGTGGGGCAGCTGGGAACTGTGATGGGAGAAGTTATTCCGGGACCACTACTACCACTGCACACACGCGTCGCCTTGCCAGGTTTGGTCGGGAGACATTTGTAAAGACTAATTTATATTGGTAAACAAAGTTACATTGCTTAATGTATTGTACTCTACTTTCAACTGATAAATGTATTTATTTGAAAGGCTTATCATCTATGCAGATTAGTGTATGGAATTGCAATACTGTCATCTGCCATAGATTTATAAAAGTGTTTCCAGTATCAGCTGCCTTTATGATATTAGCATAAATACTTTCCAGTAATTATAGAATACATTCTTTTATCAGTACATCATTCGCTTCAAATATATTTACATAGGAATGAATACAACTCTTGTTACATTCACTTTATAATGGATACATTTTCAAATCTTATGTTTAAATTATTTATTAGTGCTCGATTGTCATTGATGTGACAACTGGCTTGAAATAATCGACTTGTATATGCGTGCGTGTGCGTGTATGTGTAACATGTTTAAATCTATGTACGATTTGTTGGTTGTATTATGTTCAGTGAATCTCAATTTAAGGGAGTTTATCGAAACAGTTTTGTAGCCCCTTCATTACAACGTTGTTTACTATTGCGTAGAGGTCCTGGCTCACAACGATTATTAGATAGCAAATTTATACTAAGTTGTATCGGATACAATACAGTGACACCAACATACATTTGCTAAGTGTGTATTAATGCATTTGGGTATAATAATTGATGCATTTGTTAATATATAAGAAAATATTTCAAAAGTCATCCTTTCTGACAAAAATACTATATTTATATAAAATTTTTATATTCATCCCGTGACAATAAATTAACGTTCTTATGACTAAATTCCATTTCGTTGAAAATATAAAACGTTTAATGCACTTTAAGGCTAAAATGTGTGATACAATTCAATTTCTATACTCAAATGTATTTCGCGCTAATCTCGTAAACAGTTACATTTGTACAACAGCTATTTGAACATAGAATTTAATTAGTTATTCAGTGAATTGATTTTGCTGGCATATACAAACAATTTTTCCTTAACCCTCCAGCGGGCGTGCCTCTTTCTATAAATGGGGGAAGGGTAACTTCAATGCATTTGGCATTCAATCATCAAGCAATCATTGTACACGGTATGTTCGAGATACGATTTTTTATTCTATGTTCTATAAAGGTATTACAATGAAGAATTAAGTAATAATCGTATTGTGTATTAACGATTTCGGTACGCACAAAATCCTGGGGGCACGGGTCTACCCAAACCCGGGGCTTCCGTCATCATGGTGCAATTACTTAGCGCTCCGACATCTTTTATGATTCTATGATTCTTTGGAATATAAAAGCTGAATTTCATACCGCAGTAAGCGTTAATAGAGATATGTATTTAAATTTGTACCTTCAAGGCGCTTAAACGACGTGAATCACATTTAAAATTAAAATATCCCTTAAGGATTAATTGCAGTTCATTTACGACAACGCGTTTCGATGAACAAAACATTTGAAACGAGACTAAAAGAATAACGAAAATCCTCTAAATTTATAGTTGAGGTTTCGCGACATGCTGTATGTTTATAAATTCGACCGGCGTGGACGGTTGCGCCCGCCGAAGGATTAAATGGCGCAGGATATTTAGCAGGGTTATGTTATCCAAATATATACATTTGTATTATAATTTGTAAATCTATATGCATTTTTAAAACACGGAGAACGTGTAATCGATATGCAAGTATACCGGACAAAATGAAAAAAAAATGTATTTGACAAATTTCTGTACATGACGAATAAAACGTGTGCCAAAAGTTTGCATAGGTATTATGAACTATAATGAAAGTCATGTATTTCGTTTTACGAAAAACTATTGTAAGTAAAAATGTAATACCTTTCAAATATATGATTCAGTTAAAAAGAAAAACAAACACGCAAACGAAATGACACTGTCTTAAAGGTGACCTAATTAGTTTTGGTAAAGACGTGAACTATTGTCGTTATCGACAACCTACAGAACATTTGTAAGATTGAAAAAGCATCAACTTATAATTTTTTATGTATTGCTATTGTGATGTATATAATGAGCGACTACATATATATTTAAATATGATTTATTACCACCTGGGTTTAAACCTTTGAATACAAATGTATTGAATATAAAAATAATGTACAATGAATCTTTACTTTAGATGTTGGCTGTGAGTATATAACGAAATGTTTGAATACTTAGTTCGCATATTAGAAATGAATATTCAAAATGCAGTATATTGAGAAATTATATCTACGGTACATGTATATTATCGTATTTACAATAACACGCATTTACTTAGTTAAATCAGTCTTATTATATAAAGCGAATTACGTTAACGGACTTATGAAACTTCACAATAAGCCGGATTTCAGCACATAGTAATTGAAACGCTCTTTTCTATATATACATGTGTGAATTGTATATGTAATAATTCTTAAATATACACTATATATAGACTACAGATGTTGTGATACTATGTACTACACTTTACAGTGTTTAATAAATTATTTATAAAAACGCAGAACTTAATAACATAATTACTGAACGCATTGTTACGAACACGTAATAACAAAGAAATATCATATGGTTACAAAAAAAAAATAAGTTTCCTTCGTTAAATGACTTTTCCATTTTAAATTACTAAGGAATGGTACTTTGAAAACAAAAATATATTTCTCTCTTAATAATTATTTTTAATACTTATCGTAATATAAAAAAATAAAATATTTACATTATAAAAAAAATAAAATGTTTACATTATAGAAAAAATAAAATATTTACATTATAGAAAAAAAACTGAATGGTATTGAGATGCCGTTAGGTTACTTTGAAATATACGTTAGGTTGCTTTGAAATAGTCGTTATTGAGGGTAGTATACAAGTGGCCTTCGCCTGAAAGGAAATCAAGTATAGCGTCCAGTTTTGGTGCGATGTATTGTGGCACCTTCTGAATGAGGACACTTTTGTGGATGCCGGTGTCGTCGACTTTATCTTCTGCTCTAATTACATTTAAGACTAAACTTTGTTCCCTTGATAACCCGCTAATATTATCTTTTATATTACTATTACTACTACCAGCATCGACTACTTCCATTTTCTCAATTTTTTCTTTCTCCGCGGCGGCCATTTTTTTCGATTTTAATGCTATGTACATTACTTCCAGTAAATGAGTCGTCAATTCATTTAATTCTGTCATGGGCATCATTTTCAACATTAATATGTGGGGTACATCATTTTGTTCGCGCAAGTGCCCATATACCCGCACGTACGTATCTATTTTAAAAGTTGGACTAGAACTTGATTTTTCTGCTTCCAGCCAACGGAACGCTGTAATCGTTCCTGTAACATAATGAATTATCTACATTTTGTTTACTTTTGTCGCTATAATAGTTATCACGGAAATATCTAGGTTCAACACGTTGACGCCGGCGTCGATATTTGTCATTTTCTCTGCGAGTCGGCGCCCGAATTTTACAAAAATTAAATAATTATGTTAAGTTTATAATATTGAATTTCCATGCTTCTACTATTGAATATCTGTTCATAATGTTCATATAAAGTAACGTAAACGCATTTTGTGGTATCTATTTTGTGAAATTCAAGCAAAATAAGCAAATATACGACGCCAACGGGTCTAACACGTGTGACCTACCGGTAGGTCAAGCCGGTGGCCACGTGTTAATCAACACACCATTTTAGAATTAACTGTTTATAAATGATCTTTACCAGTTTGATCCTCTATGATGTACGTCTCCTTCGTGGCCGATTCTTCCACGCTTCTCAAAATTCCTAGTATGGATACTATATGCACGGGCTTCCCGAGAACTTTTAGTTCGCCCTTGGTTCTGTGCAAAAGCCCGATCATTACAGGTACGATGTTTCGCACCCTTACAGCGTTTTCTCTGCTGCTGCCAGCGATATTTTTGCTGGTGAAACCACCTGTGGTTCCTGAACCGTCTCTAGTGCTATCCCACATGTTTTCTGATAATTGAAAATAATCAAAGGAAATCTCGAAAGCGTGCTCTACTGTTCGTTACTGCGCGTGTAATGCCCGGAAAGGAATGAATATACCCGCGCAATAACGTCGGCCAATTGTCCTAATCGACTAGTGCTGCGATCTTTCGTCAGTTTACGATTGAAATTGCAAGTCATCATAATGCACTTTATTTTTAAATATACATGCGACATATAGTTAAAGAAATTAATTTTGTTTCATATAAATTTATTCAATTTATTAATCAAAGGAAAAGTCGAAGGCGTGCTCTACGGTTCGTTACTGCGCGTGTAACGCCCGGAAACGAATGAAAAAAAACCCGCGCAATAACGTCGGCCATATTCTCCTAATCGACTAGTGCCGCGATCTTTCGTCAGTTTACGATTGAAATTGCAAGTCATCATAATGTACGTTATTTTTAAATATACATGTGACATATAGTTAAAGAAATTAATTTTGTTTCATATAAATTTATTCAATTTATTAATTTCATACATTTTAGTCAACTGATTATTTAAATTACATGATTAACAAGTAATAAATTTATTAATGTACAGTGTAGAAGACAAAGTACAAACAAGTAGCTTTGTCAAAAACAATTAAAAATAATAGTGTTCTTTAAATTAATTCTCAGTGTTACCATTTCGATAAAAGTTTTCATCTATGATTTATACACAGTTTTGAGAAAGCTGTCTATTATTGTTTCTAGAACAAAGAATTTAAGTAAATTATTAAAAAAAACTAGCGTTTTGAATAGATCTGTAATAACGTTTAGGATATGTTAGAAATTATACATTAATTTCAAAATATATACAGATGAAATATCCAAAAAACAAATAGTGTTACATCGTTAAAGTGAGTTTGTAACATTACTTTTTACTACAAGTTAAACAAAAGATGTATTCATCTTACACTTTACAAAGACGACATTTGCTCAACTATTTCGAGAACAGAATTTTATGGCCACTGATAAAACGATCTACTAAAAAAAAAAGTAACTATTTAACATAAAAGCTCCTAATTTACCAAATTTTGTAAATTCTTCGCGGGACTGGTGTAATTTAAAGATCTAAATTTGCAATAAACGATCCTGTTGATATCTCTGATTGGTTAAACTAAGTAAGAATAATGTACACAATAAATGAATTAGTTTTTAAAAATCAGTAAATAGTTGGATGGATATTCTTTGTACAAGAATTTTCGTACAATTTCAGCTCTTTAAGCTATTCAATAGTTTCCTAGTGATTTGTGTTCGAGATTTTAAAGATCCGCAGCTTTGCACGAGACTAGCTTGTCCGTATTTTATTATCGTTGCATGTACATCGTCTTCGGTATTGTTTAGTCCTGTATTTATTTGATACTTTTCCAATTCAGTTAGCACCGAATCTAAGTTCTGAATCCTCGTCGCAAGCAATGTTGAAATATCTTTCCAACTCTGGAATCGAACAATAAAAGTATAAATTAGTAATCCTTAAAATGCAACGTGCTTACTTCATATAAAACTTCAGCGGATTGTCTTACATGATCGTTATCATCCAACGAAACCGATTCTATTCTATTGCAACACTTTTTTTTATTTTTCTTCCGTGAGGTCTGAGGTTGCGACCGAGTGGCATACATAGTGCACATAGCACTAATCATTGCAAGCGTTTCGCTACACGTGGATGCTCTCAATAGAAAATATTTAAAAGATACTGGAATTTCTTTTTCAGGAATATTTATCGTCTGGAGGCATGGAGATTCCTGCAGCATTTCAATACATTCAAAGTCGGGATAACCTGATCGAGACAGCGACTCCGCCAACTGAGCAATGGTCTTCAACTGCCAAGAATAATGAGCTTCTCGCAATCTTTCCACCGCATCCGTAGGAACCAATATTTTACATGGTCTGTTCTTCTTTCCTTCTGGTTCGAACGATTGCAACGTTAAAGGTATTTGTTCGTCATCGAGCTGCTTCAATTCGCTAGATAGTCGACTTAAAACCGAAGAAGAATCTTCCATTGCGCATGCTGCTAAAATTTTCAGTATTAAATTCCTTGCGACAAGTAGTCTTAACATACATTCCCTCGTTTCATTTTGCATTCTCGGATCTACTTCATTTTCTGTCAAAGGCTCCCATCCGCAAACAACCTGTTAAAATAAAATGTATTACATATTTTAAATCGTATGTCACCATTTGAAAATACGAACTCGGTATTTACCTTCAAATCACGATTATCTCGCAGGGCATTCAAACGTACTGAATCCTCGTCCGGCTGAATATGCATATTATTTATAGTAGAAAGTAGCGACGTGGGGCTGTCACACCAACTTAATTCCAGCAGCATCTTGTCCATCGTAGTCATAACGAAATGAAAGGAATTCTCCAAACGCTCTCGCAACTCCACAAATTCTTGAATTTTTATAAAACTTCCATATTTATAGGCGAATGTTAAGTGATCTGCGCTCTGGTTCCATATTGGAATTAATACATTATAAATTAGTTTCGAAATAATGTTTTGGTTTTTATAATTCTGTGCTATATTAATACATACATCTTTGCAGTTTGCGACGAAAAACTTATTGGAAATCTCTAAACCTGCAGAAGCCGCGAAAAGATGACCGAGCGGAGCTAGCATTGGAGCAAGTAAATGGCCCAGAGAATCTAACTGAATGTGTTTAACATCTAATAACGTAAATGTATGATATCCTGCCCCTACTAATCCGGCCTCCAAATATATTCGCACAAGTAAAATTTTTATGTGAAAATTTGCAGGACTTGATAATAAACCGCGCTCTAATATCGACATAGCCCTACAAAAGCATTTTATAGTTTTATTACATAATTCCATGATCTAGTTAAATCAATTTTGTCAGAGATATTATCACCTGTAGAGGTAAGATGCGTCGTCGGTATTGCTCCACAGTTCGTGCAATAAGTGTGTAGCTAAAAGGATGTAAGAATCCGCGGGACAAAAATCTGTTGGTAATCTTCCCTGAATCGGACATAATACATTACCCTTTTCATATAATATACATAATCGTTCTACTAGTTGCTTTTGTTCGTCTATAGATACGTTCGGGGAATGATGCAAACCACAGATACGACGCAATTGTTCGTAATGAATATGACGTCGCATTTGCTGCACAGTTAATGGGAAACCCTCCGATTCAACATCCGACTCTTCCTCCTCTATCTAAAAAATGTAAAAATGTTCTGCAATTAGAAACAGAATCTAAAAGAGCGATACATTCTGAGATCTTCTAACTTACTTTTCGAAGCAATTCTAACTTCTCTACATGCGTTAATAAATTTAAGTACAGCCGTAGGTCTTCAACTACACAGTCTTTTTCTCCAAACCATAAGAAATACTGATGCATTAAATTTATTACTTCAGCAGTATTCTCAATGTTTCCTTTGCTCTGAGTACTCTTGTATAATTCAAACTGAGCCAAATACGGTGCTCTGACTTCTTTCTTTGATGTATTTATAATATTCTTGAAGAATTCTAAACATTCCTCAGGTTTTTGATATTTCAAGGCCGCAGAAAGATAATCTTTATAATAAGCCCAATTGTCTGTACTTCTCAAAATATAATATCATATAATATAATAATACTACAATATTATATCTAGATATTGTAACAATGTATCATACTCACTTTTCATTGATAAGTTCTTTATATGCATTTGCAGCTTCAGGAAAGCGTTCCAATTTTAATAGAAGAGCAGCTTTCGCTTGAGAAATGGGCGAAAGGTGTATAGCTAAGGGTCCAGAGAGAACATTCAGCATTTCTTCGCTTTTATCTTGAAGTTCCAATATCATTAAATACAATTGGACTTCTTGTTCCGCTTCCATTTTACCTTCTTCAATTATTTTCAACACCTTGGTACCAAATTACATGATCATTAAAATAATATTTAATATAATTTACACGCTGTAAAGGTTTGTTGATCTAAACACAATTTACAAACCATTCTTTCCGCTAAGGGTAAAATAACTGTTTTCGCTAATTTCTTTTCGGCGTGTATAGCCTGCATAACTATACTCATCACAGCCCAAAAGTAATAAGGATTTTTTGGTTTTAATTTATACAATGCAAGCGCAGTTTGTTGCTGTTTCTTGTAATCTCCAAGACGTACATAGGACATAAAAAGATGCGTTAATAATTCCTCATTATTCGGGTCTGCTTTGGCCGCAGCCTCGTATACTTCACTAATTTTGTTTGCTACAAACAAATGCATCCAAAGTTATACTTTAATAATACATTTTTAAAAACTCCATTATTCTGAGAACTAATCAAGCTTACGTTGATGTATTTCTCTGTAACAAATGCTCATAACCTGTAGAGTAGAATCCTCACAGGGTATCTTTGAGCGTACTTTATCCATAATAACCTGACACTCATTTTCTTTACCCAACCGCAACAAAGCCAAAGCTTTGAGCATTTGGGCGCATTGATTGCTCGGGTGTTTTTTAATCACCTTATCTGCTTCTTGCAGAGCTTTCTTATTGTTTCCATTATCCAACCAATCTAAAATGCGTAATACAATGATATTACATAACCTCATCACCGGTTTAATATTTCTATTAAATACTTATGCAGCTTGAAAAATCGAAACGTTTTATCAACGTTTAAAATATGAATAGCACACTTGCCATATATCCGACGTAACCGACGTTCGTTAACAATACTTTCCACATGGGCTTTAGACGCCATGATACTTTTTATGGTAATTTTAAATCAACAAACCGAAAGAGCAAACATTCCTTCGTCGAGTGCATTATGATATCATAGGGCAGATTTACAATAATTTTTATCCTACGTGACTGATTTTCTGATTTGCACGACGCGCGATATAAAGCCCCGAAAAAACTGTAAGCAGAAATATCTTTAGTCTTTAAATTGGTTGCCGAAGAAAACTATTTCTGGAATATAAAATATTTTTATGTACGCATATTTATATGTATTGTTCTACGCAACTTCTATGAGAAGCAAGTTTTACGTTGAACAGTAGCTTTTTACTAATTATTTTTTAATGTACTTATACCTTTGTTCACACATTTCATCAGTCGATAATACTTTATATGCTATTTATGCTATCTTGCTTATTTAAAAATAAGAAATCAATCGACGAAACAAGTTTTATAGATGAGCTGTCTCTCTAAATTAAAAATGATTAAATTGTAAGTTGTAAATTATTCGTTATAAATTAATGAAAGTTTAATCGCCAAATCGCAAAAATAGCTTTTCCGTCTGAAAATGAAACTTCAATTTTTCTGTGTGATACCATTTGCGTATGTTTCTTTAAACTTGTCACCACGAGGTGTATCATACAATTAAGAATTCGATATGTACGATAACAAACAAAGCGCCATTTTGTGATTAAAAATTCGCACGTGAAAACTCTGTTTAATTTTGTACCGGGTTCAGTATTAGGTACACGTAACACGTGACAATAGGCGACAGCAGACGTTTACTATAAGACTATCTTTTTTTTTTTATTATGGATATTGTTCAAATATATTCTGTCATTAACTAATATTTGATGTCATTCATTTGTACCATGTACGTATACAGTATAGTCCTCGCACGGCAAGAAGTCACCCTTGTATTTACTTCCCCCCACTGCTTACTAGCTGTTCCACTGGCACCGCTAGTAAGAGGGGGAATGTAAACACAAAGCTGTCGTCACGTGAAGACTATACCATACGTATATATGAATGGTGAACACAACCTAAATAAACTAACCTCGTCTAGAATTACGAGGTTTTACATTACATCGCCCATGGTGAAACGAAAATAATAATTGATGATTGCGGATGTGCTGTATTCGATTTGTTTTTATTACATTCGGTTAATAGTAATTAATTGAAAATGAGGTATGCGCAACTTGTAATGGGGCCAGCTGGCAGTGGAAAGGTAATTCTTTCTTTCCATATAAAAACATGCTTTTATTACCGACAAACGTTTGAGAGTACGCTAATGAATTTTATGTATCTCTTAACAGTCTACGTATTGTTCTGCCATGCAACAACACGCAGCCAACGAAGGAAAAGTGGTCGAAGTAGTAAATTTAGACCCCGCGGCTGAATTTTTTGATTACGAACCTTTAGTAGATATAAGAGAATTAATTCAATTAGACGATGCTATGGAGGATGACGAATTACGATTTGGACCGAATGGTGGTCTCGTATTCTGTATGGAGTAAGTTCACAAATTGACAGTTTTAAGCCATGTATATTATCAAGTTTGTACTTAATACAAAATTTGTTTTGTAGGTACTTGTTAGAAAATTCAGCATGGCTGGAAGAAAAGCTGGGCGATGTGGATGACGATTACATTATTTTCGATTGTCCTGGTCAAATAGAATTATACACGCATATGACAGTTATTCGACAATTGATAACAGTGTTACAGAATCTCAATTTTCGTATGTGTGGAATATTTTTAGTGGATAGTCAATTTATGATCGATGGGTCGAAATTCCTATCTGGTACAATGGCTGCGCTTAGCGTTATGATTAATTTAGAAATATCCCATGTTAATATCCTTAGTAAAATGGATTTATTGTCTAAATCGGCATTGAAACAATTAGATAAGTACTTAGAACCCGATCCGCATAGTTTATTAACAGATATGCAACAAGATTCTTGGAATGAAAAATATAGAAATCTCACAGAGGCTATAGGAAGGCTAATAGAAGACTATAGTCTTGTACGTTTTTACCCATTAAATATAAAGAATGAGGAAAGCATAGCAGATATTAAATTAACTATAGACAATATTATTCAATACGGCGAGGATGCTGATGTTAAAATTAGAGATTTTGACGAGCCCGAGAATGACGATGGAGACGAAAATGTGTAAAATAATTCTATTTAATAAAGTATTTTTATAAAATGTTTCTTTTTTTTATAACATGTTTCTTCGTGTTGGCGGGAAAGTGGAATTAAATTCGATAAATTTGTTTCATTAATTTAATTATTTTTAGCTTAAGAAAATATCTGTACATGAAAATGATGAAATATTTACAATGAGAGATTTCACCGTTCCAAATGTGCATTCATCGTATTAAAGACGAATAATAGGCATCCAAAAGCTAGTGTTGATCCGTGAGCAAGAATAGCGCTTCCCTCCCAGCCTTCTTCTAAATTATCCGTATTCCCAGTTTCGTATCTTGTTAAATTACATTTGCATAATACTCGTTTTCTTTCTGTCTGCTCTTGGGAAAGTAATACTTTTTCTTTTATTATATCTTTCACCGCCTCTGTCGTTTTCTGTTCTTTCGTTACTAGTTGTATTTTCTCATCAACTTCTTCCTTTACTTGTTCTGTAGCTACATCGCTATAATTACAAGAATAAAGTACGTTATCAACTACAGTTCCATATTCGCTATAGTTTAATAGTTCATAACGTTTTGTACTCTGCAAGTAAAAACGTGCAAATGATTACAATTACATTACACATGTTTGAAATTTGTCGTAATATGTGTAATTCTAGCATAAAACTGATTGAATACTTTTTAAATATTATTACCTCGTCAAAGAAAATAATTGCATGCTTTGAAGATATAAAGCTGCAATTACCATAATCTGATAAAACTAAATCACAGTTCGGGCCGCTTCCTATAGTTAATGTTTTATGAATCATAAAAATCGGTGGTTTAGGTTTATGATTTAAAGAAAACAAGGCTGCTCTCGCCATCGTATGACAATTGACAGGATGATAATTTTCTCCGTCCGTGTCAAGTAGTTGTTCTAATCGTTGCAGCGCTAATGCTTCCAATACTGGTCTCTCAAGTAACTGTACACCTTCTTTTATGTTATAACCAAAATGTTCTGCACAATACTCAACGCTACCATCATCTGTACAACTATTTTCATTAATATTCTCTTCCCCTACTTTTTCTATACAATTCGTTTCACTACTTATTTCATCCTTATTTATTTCTTCTTTTATTTCATTATTCTGTTCAACCTCTCCTTCTATATCCATCTGCTCTTCTGATTTCTTTATCTCAGTGTATTCAACCTTAGGAGTCTTACAATCATCGTTTTTTTCGTCTTGCTTTTTTGTGCTCTTGTTTACCGATCGTATGACAGCGTCATGGTAAAATCGTATAGGATCTAACTCCGGTGGGTGCTCGTAATGGAATTTCACAGAACAGGGAACTTTTACCCTTGTCCGACCCTCTAATCTAACTTTCGTACGAAAAAGCGGGTTTGTTGTGCGCGCTTTACGCAAAAAATCTAACTTTACCGCGTGTTGATCTATACGTTGATTGGCATATTTATCCCAAAGTTTAATACGTTCCGTTACCCTGCAAGATGTCAATAGATTTTGGTCTATAAAATGATTTGGATGATTAGGGCACATCCATCTACCAATAGGAAAAGCTGTAAGTGGAGGGTCCAAACAATCTTGATGAAAATACAATGGACAGTAATCGCATGCGATCAATGGTGCTTTTCGGCAACTACGCCCACACTCGAAGCACAAACGTGCTGGTAAAGGTACCATTAAATTACTGTCTAAGCAATGATTTCTTCCTGCTAATAAAAAAGGTATTATTATTTGTGCAAGCGTATACTTACTATGTTTTTTTTCTTGCAGAAAATAACGTATACATACCATTGGTAGTCCCGCTTTGTTGCTTTCCTCTCCTACCCGAAACATAATCTACTTTATTGCTACCGGGAAACATTATCGGTAATTGCAATTCCTTAGGCAATTCGAACTCTCTAGGATTAACTAGAGATGCTGCCAAAGCGAGTACCTCCAAAGCGGATTTCTTTTTATTCTTTTCATTACCTTTGCTGTCCAAAAGGTTTCTTTTCGATGCACACCGACAAGCATAACACAACCATTCTCCGTTAGGAATGTCTGCTGGATCAACTGGTGGATAACTACAAATAATTGTCTCGTGTTTATTTAAATGTATTCTTTTTATTACCATGGAATCTCAGTGAAACATAATATATAATAATTAAAATTTTCGAATATGCATTTCATTAAACTAATTATATTTAGGACAGAAAATTTGATCATTTATAAATAATAAATTGAAAAATAAATTATCTTTCAATTTAATCAGTTCTTATCTAATTATATAAACCTATTATTACAATTCTCTACAAGTTGCAGAAGAAATTCAAACATGCAACATTTTCTATCAAAAAGAATCAAGAAATTTATATACATCTATACAAAACAATATCGTGCTATATTAGCTTCCAATATTTACATGTCTAACCAGTCATTAAACAACTTACAGTTTGCAAATAAACAATAGAATATACAAATTCGTATAGTAATTAACAAAGCAAATAATACATTGTGCTACAGAACTTTAAGAATACATCAAGCTTTCCAAGGTAAATACATTAACATTCTGTACGATGTTTAAATTATTCCCATTGAAGCATCGAAGGTTGAAAATTAATTCTCGTCTTAAAATATGTAAAA
The DNA here is from genome assembly GCF_028453695.1 of Augochlora pura. NCBI lineage: Eukaryota > Metazoa > Arthropoda > Insecta > Hymenoptera > Halictidae > Augochlora > Augochlora pura. The sequence continues at coordinate 23,535,702 of NC_135777.1, read as the reverse complement.
TACATGCATGTTCTTACACGTTGTGAAATCTTAAAAGAATAAATATGAATAAATGGCTCCTCAACGGTACCATCTATAACATCGGTACTAAGCTGACCTTTTTGTTATTTGAAAAAGCCTGAAACTCACTGGCATTGTAAATGGTACGATGCGGGGCATTTATCACAGCATATTAGTTCTCCCCCGTCTCTACAAGCATCACAGATATCGCGATTATGACCTCGTCCACGTCTTTTAAAGTATGGATGTTTCTTTTCCTCTTTGTCCTTTTTATTTTTTGCTGCCTTCGAATCCTCTGACACGGGCGGTGCTATAAGCGCTTGAATTTGCTAAAAAATGCGAGGATCGGTCGGTAAGTGGATGATATTCTTACAATTATACAGTGAAAACATTCACGGTTTCAGAATAATTCATATTTTTTTATTACTTACTGGCATTAGACCTCCTATCATTGGAAAACCGTATTCCACAGTCCCCATTTTGAAGCAAGTTTTCTACTTGTAGAGGCCTGAAGAGGTTTTTATTAACTTTTCTTTTAGAACCGCATAATATTTATTTGATTAGGAACAATAGATCTACCCCCACTTTCTATTTTTCATATCTAAGTTGGTTATGTTTGAAACATAGATAAAGAAGATAGTAGATACGTCAGTGGTGTACACCCTTAGATAAAGGGTTTAAGAAGATTATTCTCTATGTTTGAGCTCCGAACGATGTCCGTACAGCGCCAATTAGTACAAGTGGCAAAACGTTCAAATTGTTAGCCAAGCAGCGGCGCCGCCTGCGGCGAAACCTGAAAGCTCTGATTTGGCTAACAGTTAGAGCGCTTTCCACTAATTGGCGCTGTACGGACATCGTTCGGAGCTTCGTTTTTCCTCCGCAAGAGGCGCCGCTGTCGCCTACATATGCTCAATACAGGATCGTCTAAAAACGTTAATTATGGCAAAGTTAAGGCATAACAAACTAAACCATGGTCACGGTACTATTCAGAAGAATCTGCCGCATCGATATCGTACATAAAAACAAATGAAAATATTACAAAACGTAATTAATTGCTGATTGAAAGTTGGCCGTTCAACAGACGCAATGCCTGCCTCCGGTATGAAATACAACAAGGGGAAGCTGATTGGGAAGAATTTGCGAACAAAATATATATAACTTACATTCTGCGTATGAAAAATTTTTTATTGAAAAATGTTCTTTCACGCTACAACGTCAGTGTACCTTCGTCTATTTAACGTTATAACAGTACAAAAATTGCATTTTTACAAGTTATCCAGCTTACGTGACTAAAATATCCCAGTTAGCAATCTGATAATTCAAAAGCTACGTCTCTTACAATAATAACAGAAGGCGCCGTAGCAGAGGCATTCTTTGGCGACAACGCAATATACCAGCCTCGAAAAACCATTCTTATTCCTCGTCACAATCGATAGACAACGAGAGAGATCCGGATACATGAAACGCGTGTTTCGGTTGGGACAAGTCGCTCGAGATTTCCTCTTTCTACGTTCGAATAAAAATGGTGTTTCACCTGTACGGCTCACTAAATTTGGCTGGCCAACGTTTATTCTCAGTCCGAATCGTTGCTGATCCCGTTCGATCGGTTCCCACGGGAGACCATTACGGAAAGGTCAGAAATCTATTTATGTGGCAGACGAGAAAAACGTTCGACCGGGTGAACCGTAACTGTGCAAACACACGAATGGAGCATATAATTACACAGAACCTATAAAATAGAGACCGTTGGGTTTACGTACACTGTCGTTATTACACATCAGTATTCACGTTCGCCAGCCAAAGCACGCCTAAAAGAACATAAAGAGGGCGGAAGCCCTCGGGGGGGTTCGCGAGGAGGCAAGTTTCACGCCATGATTGAGAACCGTCTTGAATCGTTTCTGCGCGCTCGTTCCGCGAATCTTCTAAAAACCATTTCACATCGTCTACCGATGCAAATTAGACCAACAGTCATTGCTTTGCTATCTGGGTTATCATCAACGACGCTTTCGGCCGGAAACTTGCCTTTGCCTTTTTCTTTTTTTTTTGTTTTCATTAGCGAAAATGTTTTCAATTGAAACAAAGTCTCTAGATTCATTCACGTTATTCGATACATGCGTATACTATGCGTATGCACGTACACATAGTGAGCCACCCAAGACTGGAAGCATCGTATTACATTGTATTCTTTCGGATCATGTTCTGCAAAAGGTCGTGGACGAGGTTGATCGCTTACCACAGTAAAGCTATTGCTGACCAAATTTATCAATTCGGCAGATGTATTAGTTTCAATATTGCAGAAAGATGGTACTGCTAGTACAAAATCTGCTTGATGAAAGTTACGCTCGTGAGAAGGTGCTTTAACATAAAGTACAGATCAATCGATAACTTTGATCATCAACAGCTTGATACTTGTAAAGAACGACCAGCTACGTTAATACATTTCGATATTATAAACGATTCATCGAATTCCAGTCTTCGGTCGCTCGTTCCGTACACATAAACGCATACGTATAGTGTACGCGTACACGTGTCCTACGAGTCGATCACCTGAAACGCAAGCATCCGGCCAAAGAGAATATCCTGTGCTAGCGTTTTCTTTTTTTTTAACAATTACACCCCGCCCGTCGTGGTTGGTACAGAAGTCCTCTTCTCTAAAGCAAATTAAAGCGAAATGTAACGAATGGATAAGCGCCGATCAAACACGTCCGATTATAAAATTGTCTGAATGTTCACATGCGTCCAAGCTACCTTAAATCCGTTAAAATCTGTTCTCACGAGGGTGCCCTCTTATCCATTCGATGCCATCGAGTCGCGCGCGCTATCCTTCTGCCTGAGAAACCACCGACGCCCGTCTACCCGTCCGCGCGCGTTATGTCGTTCCTCGTTCGAACATCATCCTGAACGAAGCCCAAATTGCTTCCTGGGGACCTTCGACACAACGACAGCGTAAGTACTAAGTACGGAGAGTATTCCACTCGATTCTACTTTGCCTTGACTATGCGATGATGGCTACGGTCGAATCAACGAACGACGAGAATCGTCGCGCGGGGGTACGGCGGGCCTCGGCAGTGTTGTCCGCTCGTAAGTTTTAAACGGTCCGGTGTCCGATCTTTGGCAGAATAATCGCGCGATACCCACAATCACATCATTTTACTTTACATCACATACATTCGTTTCGATGCGGATAATATCTCTGCGATTCTCGTTACTTAGTTCAGGTCCTGCCCTTTTCTTTGTTTGTTTGTTTGTCTTTTTTTTCTCGTTTTCTTTTTCGTCGCCGTCCTCATCTTTTTTTTTTCTTTTTCTATTTTTCAATCGATCGCGTATTCAGATACCGCGTCTTAGTATGAAATAATAATTCTACGTTGAACGAGTTTCCTGAAATCGTTTGGAAGCAGTCTTTTTCAAACATTTCTTTTCCCTTTGCCATGCTCTGACGTAAAAATCGTCGTTATATATCCCCCCCACCCCTCGCTCTGTTGCATCTCTTTCTCGCGCGCGTTTTCTTTTTCTTTTTTTTGTTTCTCTCGTTTTCTATATTTTTTCCATCCCGTTCGCTGCCTCGCCGATCTCGCGAGCGCGAGCGCGCGCGCGCGCGAGCCCGTTTCCTATAATGGTTTGCTTTTTCTGTTCCGTGTTCATTTTTCTCGTTTGTCCTGCGTCCGATCCCGCGCGGAATCGTTATTGTACAAAGTTAATTATCTACACACGTGTTAGCTGGTAGAAATTAGAATTGTATTCGTTTGACTAGTTTTTGACCGTCTCTCCTGAAAATCGTCATACGTGTACGAAATATGTCTCTGGAATTCTAGTCGGACCGACGACGTACAAACATTCTACGCGTGCCGCCGCGTGTGTGTGTGTGTACGATTCGATCGTGTATATGTTTGTGCACATGTGTAACATGATCTTGGGTATACGCGTTTCTATTTTTCGAGTGGTCCGCGGTGTACACGCGATCGTACCGAAGGATTCCCCGAAGTGTGTTCGGCGTGTAAAAAATTTATCGTCCTCGATTTTTCTTTGTGTGCAGAGGTGTGTTTTATGTGATACGCGTGTAAAAAAAAGCAAGTCTCCCGCGATGCCGAAAAAAAAAGAAACCGCGACATTTGAAAATATTTTTCGATCGTGTACGGTAATCCGCGTCGACGATCACCTCCTCTCTACGCGTTTCGCTCGAACAGGCTAATCTTCAATTAATCGAGAAATCACCGCGCGCCATTTCTATAGATTCATCATCCTAGTAAGAGTATAATCATTAAAATATAACCGTTGTAACCTATAAATATAATTACAGCTAAACATTATTTCTCGTCTAAACTCGTCTCGTCTCCCGCTCGCTCTAGTTCTCGCTCGCTCGCTTCTCTCCGCGCATATCTCCTTTTCTAATTCTTAATATTTTGACAGGTTTTTCCTTCCGCAGTCTTCCAATTGTTTCATATTCACGCGCGCGTGCAGCTATCCTACACGAATTAAACGAGTGCAAATCGTCCAAAATTCAACCGGCTCCCGGCGCGTGAATTATTCAGTCTTTCGTTTATATATATTTTTTTTTCTTGTTTCGCGTTTATCGGTACGTTAGTCGCTAATACTACGTTAATCGTTTATTATTATTATTAATTATTATTATTATTATCGTTATCGTTAAATTTAAACTTCTTTCATCGTTTCCCATCCAATTCTGTTTCCTTTTTCTTGCCTTGCACGAAAAATATTATGCTATGCGTTTACTCGCGACGTTTCTTTCGAGTTAAAATGCTAAAGTCCGTAAATAGAGTAAGTATTATTTTTTTTAAATGATGTATGCTTATAATTTAAAGCCACAGATTTCGATGTCGCATCACGTGTAAACCACACCGACGCGTGTTTCCTCCCGTCGCATCTCTCAACGTCACTACATTATAATATTTAGTCTTATACCCTTTTTTTTACGTTCGCTTAATACATTCTTAAGGCCTTTAAAATCCGTTTGTTGTATAAACCTCATCGCCTTTTTTAAATCCCTTCCTTCTTTTTCTTTTTTGCTCTTTCCGTCTCGTCGCCGAGACAAGAGACACATGGTAACTTTCGCGTTCGCGATTCGTGTGTAACAAAAAAATTTCCGAGATCTGTGCGCCGCAAAACTACAAAGCATACACGTTTATGTTCATGTTCCCTTCTTTGGGGCAGCATATAAGACGACGAATTTTTCAAAAACGTGTACGTTCCCGTGTTACGTTAATTTTTCCACCTCTCTTTCTCTTTTCGTTCTTTTTCTTTCCTTTCTTTCTTTCAATGCATGTAACGAACTGTCAAACTTTTCCTTTTTTCTTTCTTTTTAAGTATGCTTCCACTCTAGGGAAAATTACAGTGATAATACAGTGATAGTGGAGATAGTATAATAGTAGTAATAGCAGTACTTGTAATAGTAATAGTGGGCGCTACTAGTAAGTAGAGTAATAGGAATAGTGTGATAGCATAGTGATAGAATGGTAGTAGTAGAAGCAGCGATAATGATAGAGGATAAAAATAGTAACTGCATAAAAGCATACGAATAATTGGTGTTAGTTAAATTGTCAGAGAGATATGGTGGCGTCGGTAGTGATAATAAGGGTTATATAGCAATAATAATGGCATTAACTATAATGCTAGTAATAATAATATGGTGAATCGTAATGACGATGGCGATAATGACGATGATGGTGGCGAAGCATTCTTTCTTTTTTTTTTTCTTTGACGACGATTACAAAAACCAGTAATAGCAATAGCAGCTGTGGCGATTAAGAGCAGATTAAGAAAGATAATTCTAATAATGATAAAAAGAAGTAAAATCAGTCAGTTCATTAAAATGAATTACATTACATTAGTATAATGTGTCCCTGGCGCTTAAAATCAGACGAAATTCCATTTCCCGAAATGGATAACACGAAAAAAAAAATAATATTGCAAACATCGCACAATAATGTGGTGTACCTTTTTCGTCCCCCATTTTTTTTTCTCCATATTATATGTTAAACGATTTAATCCGCTTCCCATAAAATTCTATCATATGTGTATACATATATATTCTTTATATAATACATTTATATAGATGCAGCAAATAGTCAAGGAAAGAATCTATCTTCCTAATAGCATTTGGCTTGCCAAATTCTGTCAGTTTCATTAAATAGTATAATTGCATCGGGTATAATAAAAAATATTATTTTTTTTTTTTTCGTTTAAATCCTCGCGAGTCATTTAGACGTCGCAAGCTGAGTGTTCTCGGTAATGTCTCTTTAAATGTCAGACATTCTTCTTTTTTTTTTCATTTGGTAGGGCTATTAAAGCGTGTGAATTTGTGCGCGTCGAAGCACGCGCAACTGTCAGCACTATCATCGCTGTCGATCTCTTTAGTTCGCAAGATCTATGGGAATCAGTCTTGCCTTCGGCTTTGAAAAAACGGAGCTCGGACACAAATATATCTATATATCACTTCATTAAAAATTCCCCTTCCACTTTTTAAACAGGACTTACTGCGTAGATCCAGTCATCGAAACGAAGAATTCGTTAGGCCTCGCCGAAGCCGCCGATCGCTTGTTCTGTCATTCTTAAACAAAGAGATTCCAAACGAGAATTTATCTCCGGCTCCGTTGTTTCGGATGTGTTGTTCCCAGTCTGGCCGAGGAAATGATCCCTCGGCGCGCTGTACGTGCGCTGCAACGTTCTTTGTAATTGCTGGAATATAGGAAATACAAGTTAAAAAAGAAAAAAAGAAAATAGAATCTATGCTAGGTGTGCTCTTTTGAGATTAGAAAATTTTAGTTCGGCGCCGCCGTACCTGTAAACTAGATTCTTGTAAACTGGGTCTTTTCTCGGCCGTGTGAACTGAACGTAAGGTATTCTGATTTACACTTTGGTTCTGATTATTTTGTAGGTACGGTGTGGATATACTGTTCCTGTGAGTGCTAACCACGAAAGAATTGTTCTGCTGATGCGCGTTGTGAATGTGGCCCAAGTTTAAACTTGGCTTTCTGTTGTGCTGTTGCGGATTACAGTATCTTCTGTTATTATATCCATAATTGTGTTGCCACCTGAAATTTAGTCGACAAATTATCGTTACTATCACGATAAACGGCAGTAGACATTTCCGTAATCCATGAAGAGTGATCATTTAATTTTCCTTACTTTGGGGTAGGTCGTGGATTTCCAAGTCTACTACGCCATTGTTGTACCTTTTCCTTCTGGTTTGGTGTAAAGCAATCATGCTGCAATACTTTCTCTAATATGTTAATACAAGCGCACAAAATGCCATCATCCACGCTATCCAATGCCAATCTGCTACACACTAAGAAATAAACGAACACAGTTACACGTTAAGAAAGTGTTTTCACATTTGTTACCCGTATGCATTATATTGTTTCTTCTTCTTTTTTTTAAACATCATGCTTACAAAAACGGTATACTCACGTTTACCGAGAACCTTGGTGAATTGTGCAGGTATGTCTTGAGGATCGTTTTCTTGACTTGGTTTCATAGGGGTAGCTAAGATTGTTTTTAACTCGTCGATGGTATTAACCAGTATCGTTGGTCCTTGGGAGAACGATGTTGACTGTGTGTTATCACGGGTCGGCTGTAATAAGTCTTTCTCTAAATTTACAAGCGTAGTATAACGTTGCTGCAACTTTGCAATGGAAAGGGCTAGTTTATGCCTGGCTCCTTTTGTCACTCCCTGTTCTGCTAATTGTTCCTCAGTCAATTGAAGCATTTCTTCATAACTCAGGGTAACAAAAAGATAACTATACTTATGAAGGCGTAAGGTTTTAAGCCATGATGGAACATCTATAAATACAACCAAACAGATTATACGCAATATCTAGCAGTACGCTATGAAATTTTTTAAAGTTATACAAGTGCCTACCTCTCATACCACTAGCAAGAGAGAGATTAGATGTTTCATCTAAACGTCCCTCACTGCCACTACTTGCACACGAGCTCTGGGGACTCAATGGGCCTAATCCGATTAGATTGCCTGTTTAGAAATTTACAATTATTTCAAATAAAACAGAATTCTAACTAAGAATATGATATCGCGTGTTACAATATTAATGTAAACTAACTAGTATGGTCACCAGAGATGCTAAAACTTCGTGGCTTGTGCCTGGTCGAGCAATTCACATTGTTACTGCGATCGACTACCTCTAAATGATGAGGCGGAGCAACCGGTGGCGTTAAACTATTTGATCGACGTTGGCGAGTTACAGGTGGAGGAAATTGCAAGTTAAAGGCAGTGCCCGGTTGTGTACCGAATAAATTAGTTTGATCATTCTGTTGTTTAGAATTTCGTTGCCATGCATTATCCCACCTGCAATGAAAAAATAAGCTTATTACATATAATCGTAAATAATCGGTATATAGAAAATTTGGTTTGTGGATTTTGTCTAAACTCACCTGATAGTAGTATTAGTGTATTCTTCAAGACTATGTATAGGCGGTGTACCACTAATACGCTCTTCCAGATGACGAAGCCATTGAGTCAAAGAACGTCTATCTTGACTAGTAATAGCTGGATGGATCAAAGTATAACTTAAAAGTTGTTGAATTTGTTCAGTGTATTGGCCTGTGGTTACACAGTGGCTCACTAACTCTGGAATAGCTACTAAGTAGCATTGTTTGCACTCTACATTCCCAGGCCTTAATAATGGCAAATGTGTTAGAAGTTGATTGATAGCAACTTCTGTCGATTCGGATAGTAAAGAGTTGATAAATGCTGTAAAATATTATCCGTAAGTATCTTTAAACATAACTATAGTAGCATTTATGTCAAGTAGAAAAGAATTACCTGGATTATTGGCATTTAATTCCTGCGTGTCTAACTCGGAAACTGAGTGCAAGGAATGTTGCACCGCTTGTGCAAGAAACCTTGCCTGAACTGCAGGAATGCGCCGAAGTAGAGCATAAAGAACCACGGTTTGTTCGCACTCGTTCCATTGCGAGAAAACTCTGGTGAGTTCGCCTACTTGTTCACAGAACAAAGGGCCATGTGACCACTTCATTTTTGTCAACGTTTTAATGTCAAGGAGCAGATATTGAAAGCTCCACTTTTTCTTGTATTGTACGATTTACAATTTACTTGTATTCCAACGATGATTCGACAAGAACAAACATGTGCCAATATTCTGTTGTAAAAAAATATATATCCCATTTAAGTTACACGGTTAATTTTACTTGTTATACAAAGATATATTTGTAAAATCAAAATACAAAATTTGTAATGATGTTTTGTAATGATAATTTAGGTTTCTTTATAAAAAAACAACTGTTTACAATAACATTCAAAAATATTGAATGTAATTCGTAAAATTAAAAATTAATTATTTTATGAAGAGAAATATGTAATTGGCGAGTTTCAACTTTTTTTCTTATTTATAGAAGAAACATTGAATCGTTGTCGAAATTTTGTAACATTTAAAATAGCGTTGTCGAATTAATATTTAACATAAATTAGCATATCAGCTTTCTAGAACAGTGAAAGTGTGCTGCGCATACAGTCATTGATCAATTAGATTTTTTTCAAAAACGATATTCCAATTTATCCCCGTTTCATATTCGAACGAGCCCCATTAAACTTCAAACGAGAAGAAAAGTAACAATAACGATTACTTGCCGTTAACTGAGGCTCGCGATTAAAAATACCTTCTTTCGCGAATTAATGTCGCGAGGATCCGTTCGGCATCTCGCTAACGAAACAATAATTGCTGTTACTGTGCAAAACGGTCAGATTTTCACGCACTTCGTATACATAATAACGAACGGAACGGTTCGACATAACCTCAAACGTGTCTGTATACACTGCATCAACTGTAGATATGTACATCGATAAGAATTCCGCTGAGGTCAAGTTTGTTTACCCCGCGATGCGTGTGTATTTATAGCTTTCCTGTTACGATCCATTTGGCGGTGCAATGGCACCGTGTGCGAGACTTTACATGTCCTAACAGCGATTGATATTGCCACGGATTCTTTTTCTCGGGCCGGAAGGATCGTAAAGACGCCCACGAATTTCAGCGAAAATAGAAAACCGTTCGCGCAGTAAAATTCACGTATTTCCTAGGATAATTCTGTTCGAAATCTCCATAGAATGCCTCGAGTCGCTTTCGTCGGTGCCGCCGCGTATCTTTGTATGCGTGAGACACTGTAGAGGGGAAAGAACGAAGGGAGGAAAACAAGGGAGTTAAAAAAATCTGGTCTATGGCAAAAGTATTAATCGGTTTTTATAGGGAAACGTCGGTGAACGACGAAGAGCTTAACGTTCCTGCGATATTAATGCGATCGATAGAGTAATTCTACAAACGTGACGAATATATCGCTACTGTACGACCAGCACTCGGCCATTGAGCCGAACAGCAAACAACAAATTGTACGCTCGAATCGGACAGCACGCTATTGCTACGTAACAGAATTACATGCCGTTCTAATTACCGTGTGCAAGGCTGGAGATGGCTGCTCCACAGGATCGTTGTCTCCCTTGCAAAATAACAACAATACACAATTATAGCATTTTATACGACGTTGAGTTAAAGGAAACATCTATCCACCATGCGGTATGGTGGGCCTACGTGACCACACTGGTTCATTGTCGCTACTCGTTGCAGAACATCGCCTTTGCTATTGGTCCTCGGTCGAACGATATCAACCAATCGGCCGACAGTCTGGGGCGCGGTTCGTTTGTGTCTCGAGAAGATGTCGAGAATGTTTTTACATTCATCTTTCGGTCTTTATCCGAAAATTTTCAATAAATTTATTCCACGAATTTTATAATATACGAATAAATTTACTCCATGAATTTAGAATTCATGCTCTTGTACGTTTTAAATGAAAAGTTTCTTCCAGTTAACGAAGAATGTATGTAAAAGGGCTGTAAAAATTAATACTCAAGTATTTACATTTAGGTTTAGATACATATGTATCAATTAAACGCATTTATTATTGTTAATGTTGCTTTATTGAATGCCACTAGTTCTTGTCTATTTTCTACCTATATTTAAACTACAACATAAAGTACGCACAATCTTTATTTTCAATTAAATTTATCACGATACACATGTGTAATGAGAAATAAATTTAAAAAAATCGTCACTAATTCGCTATATCATAAGAAACAGTATTTTATATAGTTACAAAAATTGTTGAATGCGAGTATAAATTCATGTACATTTAAAGAACAATTTTCGGATTACTTCAAACAATGAAGGAACACAAAAGAAGATAACAACTGCTTTCGTATGTTGACTATGATATTATGTATTTTAATCCTAGGACCTGTTATTCGTAGGGTAGACAACATTGTCACTCATTCCGTCGGTTTCAGTGACTAAAGCACGTTCCAGGATGACACGTCCCTCTTTGTAACGTTGATTATCGTCTGTTGCAAATTCATACGACCAACCGAGCTTGGCCTCACAGTTTTTGCAGCTGACATCCCTGACCATGTGATGACCCGTCAGCATCACTCTACTGTGTACGTCGCTGTGTACCATTGCAGATGAATTAAATTATGAATATGCAATCATTTCATAAGATTAATCCGTTAGTACAATTTCTTTGAGATTTTGTACGGTTAACAATGGTATCCTGCGTGCTAAACATTGCTAAAAATCTAAATATACGCATCAATAAAAAAAAAATCATGAACCTAAGAATAACTGGATAATATATAGAAAAAAAGAGTGACAATCAAGATAAAACTATTTTTCTTTTATTTCTGTAAATAATTTTATTGAAACGGTACAAGTGCTCCAGATTTCTTTATCAACATCGGTAATCTACATTTAAATCTGTTAATCGAAATAAAAATAATACCACACTATGCACTCGTATTTCATTTAAAAGAAGAAAAAAAATATGAAGAAACAGCCCCGATCGTTATTTTTCTATCGCGTGCGCTCGTACAAATTTTCATTCACGAAAGATAGTACCGATGTCATTCGAACATATAAAGAATTCCATTTTCTTAGGTACATGGAAACAACAATATTCCATCCTTACACAACTGTCTTTGTCTGTCACAACTACGAGAATGTTCGAAACGTGATGGCAGCGTATGACATATTGTATCGTTTCATATGAATGTAAAGTTTGAGAAAAATGTCACATGTACCTGTAATTTAAGTTGACAACTTTGTTAAAGAGAAAAGCACGGCCCGTGGCTCCCGTGAAACGCGTGCTTATCAGCTGAGCTCTGTTTGTAAGAATGGTGTCACAGGAAGCGCAAGAAAACAGACGAGTACCTCCGATGTGTTCCAAAAAAATTACGCCCATCCTGAAATATATCGTTAATCGCTTCCGAGATATTTGACAGCGAAATAGGAACGATCGAAGAGTCCAGCAAATTTACTCCGAGTCCGCGGGACGAACAAGCCAAGCAATTTGACGTAGATATCACTGCCGTCACACAAGCACGATATAAACACTACGCGCGACACGACGTATACACGCGAGCTGTATTTCTACATGGGACATATATACACGAGCATTCGTAGTGTCAAGTCAGTTTCTGATCGCATTTCATGAATTTTAAACACCGAGATGTTTAAACCCTGTATAAATTTTATATTGCGCGACTAAAGCGACCCTAACAAAACAATCTTACGTTGTAATTATTTAAAACAATTCATTTTTTTATTCGTTCGTTGCGTAAAATAATAAATCTTGAAATCCTTACACTATGATTAAATAAAATGACTTTTAACAATGATACGCATATATTTTTCATATTCACCGTCTTTCATATTGTTATCCAATTCAAAGGATACAAAATCAATAGTTAATATAGAAAAAGATTTGATTAATACGAGAAAGAATTGTACGAAAAAATGTATATAAATTTCGATCTAACGATTAAAGTCTTTAATAGATTTAAAATCGATTTAGTAGACTGGTTTTTATTATTTATTTTTGCTTAATGTACTTTGGACGTGAAACTACGATTATAAAAATTACAAAAATGTAAAGGCGCCAAGGGATCTGTAAGTTGGGGATGGTTGAGCACGTTGAGCACCACGAAAATATATGAAAGGAAAAGAGTAACACGTTGAAAATTTTACATTGTTCTAAACATTTGAAGTTATGCAAATGCTTTAATAAACAATTTGCGTGCACGGGAAATGGAAGAGATATAAACATCGTAATATATTTTTAGAAAATGATGCAAGGACTATAAATATGCATTAAAGATTTTGTTTTTCAGATACATACATTATATACTACGAATATAAAAATTATTCATGAGAGAACACGATTAATAATTTTATATTCACATGAAAATATTTTATTATGATTTATAATTCTATGATCTCAAATACATTGCAACAACTTCAAGGTTACATCAAAATATTATATCTTTATTATTAATATAAATGGTATACAATATGTTACAAGTATATATACATATACATATATGTATGTAAGTGTATGTATATATATATACATACATATATAATAATATATATATGTTCCGTGTAAATTATATTTTTAAAGCTAGGTACATAGATGTTTGTGCAGTAAAATTCGAAACACTTTCCCTTGATATTTTTTTTTTTCAATAATTCCACGTATTCGGACATTGGCCACGAAGCCTCTCTATAATTATGTACCGTAACCACACTTAGAAAATGTAGAAGGTATAAGTGTAAATGTCGGAAAACAGTTAGAATACCGAAACGAATCGAAAATATATTATTGGTCATTGATTAATATCTATGTTCAAATCTCTTCAAGGCACATTTGAAATATAATCAGTATACTCATTTCCATATTACAGAGGAATTTACTAATATTAGTTGCTCTTATCATTTTACTAACAGTATCTGGAGTTAGACTTCAATGAACATAAAAAGGTGAGAAAGAAAAGGAGAGAGAAAAATCAATAGAAAAATATAAAATATTAAAAACTCCTTTAGCCAAAATCACAGACGAGTCCCTTACTTTCTCAAACAGAGCACAGAATCGCAATTTCATGGTCTTAATACTAAAATAATAGTTAGTCGATATAAATATTATAAATATACATTTATATATATATATATGTAGTCTTATCAAATTACACACGTACATATACGCATACGCTTTCCGATACAGAAAAAACATTTACTAACAATAAAATTTACATTTTTTATACTTTCTCATAAATTACATCGTCGCGTATGCATATATGTACGCGTGTACAACGTATAAATAGTGGTCTTGCATATGTGTATAAATATATATACATATATATTTATACAGGTATATTTTTTGATTATATCCTTTTTTGATATTCAGATCATGAAGGATATCTTTCATAATACTGCACCTATTTCTATGTACATAAAAAGTTTACAGAACATAATGAAATATAGATTAAACTTATGCCGATGATAATAACAAAAATAGTAACAAGTGACTTTGCAATTATTACGTGTTATCGTTACTACACATAGATATGATAAAATGCCCTGCTCATCGGCTTTATTTAAGATTCATGGCTCTATTAGTGTTACCTTTCAATCATATTTATATTATTTCGTAATTAGAAAAATTAGTTCACAAGATTCGACTCTTGCTTTTCCAACATCATCTTATACAATACACACTGACTAACATTCTTTTACTGTATATGTACTTTTCTCGCTTCGTTTATTGATAATTTCTTTTTTTCTCTAGTCAGGTCCTATGTGAAGAAAATAGTTGTTTGTTTTGCGTTAGAAGCTTCACAAATTTTCCAATGAACATCAATACACACGGGCATTTTTTTTCTTTCTTTAAATTATATATAATGGCTATCATTCATCTGCACTGCAGGTATTTATTAACAAGTATAGAAACGTGTGACGCAATATTTTAATAATTACACGCAACGCAAAGTGAAAACTAGAATCTTCTTTCAAGATGTAATAGTAACAACATTATTTGTTAACAAACTATACAAAAAAAGGTAAACTGTCTCTCAGTGACCTTATTCGCGGAATATTTATGTAACATAAAAGAAATATATCTTTATATGTCGTGTTGCGAAATAAACTTGCAGCGGTCACAATAGTAATATTTATATAAACAGCGGTTAACGATATGGATATTAACAGTAATAATGTGGTACAGTTTTGATCGCTTGGAAACGTTATTATGTATTAACAGCAATCAAAAAGCAATTATTTCTGTAATTCTCCTAATAGAAAATTATATTAAAGAAATAAACGAATATAGTTTTGGCTTTGCACAGTGCAAGTTCGTATCGCGAACAACTGTTAAACATCAAAAAATATATCTTATGTATTAATTTTGGTAAGTTTTGTTCTGTAGGCGGCAACTGTTGCGAGACATGCCAGTGCTTCCAAGTCCGGTGACGCACACCACGCTATTAATATTTATATAAATAATTAAAATTTTTTGAGAACACATTTAAAAACTATTTATTATAATATTATGTTTAAGAAGAATATAATTATAATAATTGTTATGTATTGCGTAGTCTATTACGTTAAGCAAAAGAAAAAGTGTAGAAATAAATAATGAAGATACTACTGCTTTCTTTATACTCACGTTTATTAGATTCTTCTGCTTCATTTTGCGTGGATTCGCTTGTAGCGGCTGCATTACGTGTAATGCTCTGTTTTCGTGCTTTCCTTTTTTGACTTCCAACAAGGAGCGCTTTGTCAGCTTCTTCTGTACTTTCACGATCTGTTTGATTATTCGAAATATTTGCTTGACCATTAGCGTTACAATTATTTTGATTTTTCTTGTTATTCGAAGTTGACGTTAATTTCTGTACTATTTTTTTCTTTTTCGTACGTTGCTGTTTCTTCTTTTCCTGAAATTCTTCTAAACTTAAGGATGGTAACGCTTCAATTTTCTTTTCTAAATTAAAATCCCTACACAAGAAAATATCACATAAAAATAATATTGTATATTCATTACAAATATAATTCCATTACAGAATATTATCGCAAAACTATCATATTGAACTTACTCGGCCCGAAATCTTTTACGTGTACTCCATGGTCCAAAATCTAATTCACTTTCTGCACCTTCTGTTTCCGTTTCTTCTGGTTTAGAAGCTTCGATGTTTCCTTCAGCGCTTTAAATGATACTCGCGTTATTTTTGTTACTTGTACTTATTTGTAAATTATATGTAAAAAAAAGTATCAAATACAAAGCAAAGAAATCTACCTTTCTACAAGATGTTCCAACTCTCCGCGAGAACTATTTCCGCCTTCGCTACTCAAAGAATCGGTTTTTTCACTAACATTCGATGAAATCGAATTTCTACGTTCATTTGAATGTCCATCGGTGCTAGGAGAAACATTTGTTCAGATTATTTGTAATGTAAACAGTAAACTAGTAATTTATTCTGATTAGAAAATCGATGAAATATTTACCTACGATTTCCGGTATGACGTTTTCGTTTAGGTTGCTGTCCCGATGTACCAATATTTTTCATTTGCTCTGCAAGGAACTTTTGATAACGTAAACCTTTGCATGTCCGTTCACTTCTAAAATTAGTTTCTTCTGAAGGCATATTTGTAGTTATAAAATCATTTATTTCTATTTTCACATCTTCTATATCCTAGAATATATAAGATTAATAATAGTTGAACGCATAGTGATTTCAATTACAAAAAAAAAAATGAAACGGCAAGATTTCTTACATATTGTTGCTCATTATTGTTTGATTCGGATTTTCTTTTTTTCTTTGCATCGAAAAGGTCGGCTTTGCATTCTCTTTTAAGTTCAGGTGAAAAAGTTGCTTCTATATATTTCTTTTTAGGGGATTTCAGAACATCGCTATCATCAATCACAGAACCATTGACAGTCGCTTGCTCGTCGGTTATTTGCATTTTCTGTGGTGTGAACAGCGAACTGAGGCCACCAATTTGGGATTCGTCCGCTAGTTTACCCGGTTGAATTGATTGTCCATCTCGTTTGTCACCTTTTGAATAATCGGAAGACTCATTCTCGGACTTGATTTCTATAGATTGCTCATTAGAGCTCGTTTCTGTTTTCTTATTTGTAGGCCTAGTATTCAAAGTACGAAGAGGAGGTGCTGGTAATTTGTACCATTTGAAATCAGGATTCGCATTCAAGAATGCATCTTTGTACTGAAAGATATTTCAATTGAATTAAAATAAACATCGTAGACTTAAAGAAACACATTCAATTCTTTATTGAGACTTTATTACAGAAATATCATTTACCTCCTGTGCTAAATTTGTGTACGAACGTTTTTGATCTGGATGAAGAGTGGCCCACCATTCGCCTAGAACTCTTGTGACCGCTCGATTTTCTAAATGTGGGAAACCAGACCGCACAGAACCACGATGTCGTTTACAAAAAATTAGAAATGCATTCATAGGTCTCCTCGCATGGTGGGCTGGCTCTCTTAACTCCCGTGGTTCCTAATTATTAATATTAATTCATTAAACAATTGTACAGATATAAAAGCAGACAAAAACATAGCATAGTCATTTAAAAAAAAAATATATATTGAATTGCACATCTAAAACTTATGCATTGTACGTATATGTACCATCCGGTGATTTGTGACATATTGTGTAATTTTCTAAAAAAGTTAATTACAAATAAATAATAACATGTGAAAAATGTATCTGGAATCTTTAGGTCACAACATTATGTAGCCATGTTATAGCACTTGTGAAGCCTTAATATAATATACCTTGACAGTTTCTAAGGTCACGTATGCTTACATAGATGTTCAATATGTAATGAAAATCCATTAAAACCTATTACCCATATCAGACACAATCTCAAGAAATTTACTATTGCAGTATGGTATTGTTATCAGTAAATACACTCACTGTTCTTGGAAATTACACTACAATCTTCTATCAATGTTTTTTCATTCATATTTTTATGACAAACCGCTTATCAATTGTGACCAAAACAATATATTTAGAAAAATGACATGTTCCTCGTAGCCTCATTTTTTCCTAACAAATCAAGGATAAATATTACGGAAGTAATTCGACATTGTGTGAACGAAAAATATATACGTAAAAAACAAAAAAGGTAATGCAAAATAAGTTCTTTGTTAACAGCTTATTGTTGTGCCCGCAACGAAATGATACAAGTTTCTTAAAATATCTCTTGGCCTAGCTGTCGTTCTATTCACCTCCATGCTTAATTAAATGTTATTCAAGTAATCGCGAAATGTAAACGTGAATCAACGCACGAACATGACTGCGATCGCCACACATATGCACCTAACTCGTCGCACATATACATATACGTGCATAAGGACAAAATAAAAGAAACGTATTAGTTTCGGCCGAGAACAGCCTTTTCGTTATATTCATTCTTATCGTACAATATTTTTTACCTTCCCGATAAGTGAACAATATTGCGAAACCGCGACGTGTAGAAAAATGCATTAATTTATATTCCGTGCGGTATTATGAAATCGAATGTAAATTGCAGTATCATCTACAAATTGTCAGGAGAAATAAAGGTATTTAATTGGATTACGTCGTTCGCGAGGATGCATGAACGATTCAAAAAAAGGAGAAAAAAAAGAAAAAAAAAAGAAGAAAAAGAAAGAAACAAAGAAACGATTTCGCGACGATAAATCTGTAAAGAATTATGTCAATTTACGGGTGCAACGAAGAGGACGATTTAGATCTCGTTTCAGTCAAATTCAATGTCAATGGAGAATCTTGGATTCCGAGTATTCCTCTAAATACGGTAATCCAGCGATTCTCGATCGACGACGAACACACCAATTGACAATTTTTCAACGGTTACCAGTTTGATCTTGTCGAAGGAAAAGAAAAAGAAAAATCAACGCACATACACATCTGTCGTCGTAGAAGGCATATGTTAATTTTCGTATTGTGTCTAATTAGTTTGAGCGCACAAAGTCCAAATTATTTCAGCTGCACGTAGTATCGTTTTACATGGTCCGATTGATTTCAATGAAATGAAACGGTCGATCTGAAAATCCTCGGTGAGAAAAACGACGGTGCTCGGGCATTATCAAAATTGTTAGGGCATGTCGACTGTCATACGTCGCAGCATTTCGTTAATACTGTTGTGCATTGACTGGGTGGTTATCGCCACCG
This sequence comes from Augochlora pura, assembly GCF_028453695.1. NCBI lineage: Eukaryota > Metazoa > Arthropoda > Insecta > Hymenoptera > Halictidae > Augochlora > Augochlora pura. Next base: position 23,516,635 of record NC_135777.1, on the reverse strand, counting down.
ATCGCTCGCAAATTTTCTACGAGCTTTCGATAATTGTGACAAAAATGATCGAACATTCTGCGCGAGGTGAACGCAAACGGGGATTCCGCATCGCATATTTCTCGCTGGATTTCATGACACCATCCCGAACGTCTACTGACAGCTGCTCGTGCGAATGTAAATACTACATACAGCGATCTATATGTCTCTCTCTGTGCATCGATGATCTGGCAAATATTTGAATGAAGTGGAACGTCTGTTTAAACAATTCCTGTTTGCGCGAGGCTCGAGCAATTTTCCCTACGGTACACTATTCGATCCCTGTTGTTGACAAATATTTATCAATGCCGAACTAATGCCAGAACGGTGTTGTTTCCCTTTACGCACGGCCCAAGTTCCTCGATATATCGCAGCGATCTGATTTTTTGACTAAAAATCCTCACGAACGAATTACGCGTTCGACCGTTCCATTCGGAAAATTTGTCCCCGGATGATGTCACGGATCCAACGTCCGATGTCACGCAACGATATGTTATTCGGAATCCGAGAAAAATACAATGTATTTCTCCCTACTCACCTTGCGTTGTTGCTCGTTGGCAGCCATTTCTGATTTCACTTGACAATTCACTCAGCGGCGCATAATAAAGATAAAGCTTCGGCACTGTGACTGCCCCTCTCTTTTCCGCCGTGTTTCGCTTTCTTTCTCTGGCTCTTTTCCGTGCACGAATTAACCTCTCCTTCTCGCGTACTATTTCTATCTTTCTCTTCCACCGATCCGTTCATCCACGGTCGCTTCGTGCAGCCCACGTGAAAGAAAATTCTCGCATAACACCGCGGTATCCTCTTGTTTCACACCGTTCGTTCACAAACTTCGGGGATGCCCTCCGGATCCGTCGCGTTTCAGTCACTCGAACGACATTATCCGAACAATTTTCTGTTTGCAACTAAACATTCTCCGTGCAAACGTCACGGGAATCTACAAACGTCACTATCAAACCAGTCACGCGCCTGTTTTCACTCCGAGGAAGGAGATTAACTTGTGACATCGAACAAATCCCGTCCTGCGTCGGGCCGATATTAATTTTAAACCCTTTTCATAGATATCGAACTCTTTCCTCGCTTTATACGAATTCGTATACGTAACGGAGAAGTAATGTATTATTGTCCTGTGCATTTTCAGTATTGTGCGCAACCCGTTCAAAAAAATACAAGATTCGCGCGTGTAACAATGCGACAGGGTCGGCAACCACGCCGCGCGAAACTAGCTGAGAGACGTTTTCGTTGCCCGAGAATTTATTGTTCTTTGGATTCGTAACAGCAACAATTTCAAATTGCAATGGCATTCTTTGAGAAACGTGTGTACGCGTTGCGTGAATCGTAACAGAGGAACGTGGAACAGCGGTTCCTCTGTGAAAAAGTTAACAGCAATTTTAAATTCGCTTGCTAGATAATGGTGGTAGGATTGAATCGTGTCTGCGATAAAAAAGTTGCCAATAGAATGCAGTGAACAATCAAAATGATCAGAATCACCGTAAAATAACCAACAGGAACTGCATAAGCATGTTATTCTCGTCATATAGGTTAGAATGATCTAACCTATCTCTATTTGTGTTTGTTTATTGTACGGTGTTGTAGTTATTGAAAGGGTTTACGATATAAAATAACAGAAATAGCTGATGTTGCGTTTATTTCCAGTTTGCGGTGATTTATTAAAATTATTAATTATTCGCACGAAAATGTGGAAATGAAAATAGGAAAACGGTGATCTTGCGATACATTGTACATTTGTTAAATAACTTTATTCGTTGTTGTTTACAATATTTCGTGTTCGAAGAAGTTTAAATATTTAAAACAACGATGGAGAAGTCACAGAAAATGCCAAAAGTTGCTAAGGTATGTGTATACGTTTTATTATAAGTATTGCATAAAGCACACATTTTAATATATATATAAACGATCACTTTGCAATCACGAAATTATTAAAATGTTTACAGGTTAAGAATAAAGCGCCTGCTGAAATTCAAATAACAGCGGAGCAGCTTTTGCGGGAGGCTAAAGAACGAGACCTTGAGATTTTACCACCGGTAAGAATTCACAAAAATTATGACGAGAACGCGTTAACAAAATTATATGTAATACAATGATTAATGTTTGTCCGTAGCCTCCGAAACAAAAAATCTCTGATCCTCACGAGTTAGCCGATTACCAGCATAGAAAACGCAAAGCTTTCGAAGATAATATACGCAAAAATCGTATGGTAATTTCGAACTGGATAAAATATGCTCAGTGGGAAGAAAGTCAGAAACAAATTCAAAGAGCAAGGTTTGTTCATACGGTCAAGCTCTACAAAATTATAAGCATTCGGATGTAATAATAAAATGTATATTTTAATTTTAGATCTATATATGAACGAGCATTAGACGTTGATCATAGAAATATTACATTATGGCTGAAATACACGGAGATGGAAATGCGAAATCGTCAAGTAAATCATGCAAGAAATTTATGGGATCGTGCTGCTACTATATTGCCCAGAGCAAATCAATTTTGGTACAAATATACATATATGGAGGAGATGTTAGAAAATATTGCTGGTAAAATTTTATTGTAGTTCATATATAGAACTATACAATAGTAATAATACGATTGTTAACGAAATCATTGATTTAGGAGCGCGTCAAGTATTCGAAAGGTGGATGGAGTGGGAACCCGATGAACAGGCTTGGCAAACCTACATTAAGTTTGAATTAAGGTATAAAGAAATACAAAGGGCAAGACAAATCTACGAACGATTTGTAATGGTTCACCCCGATGTTAAACATTGGATAAAATACGCACGGTTCGAGGAATCCCATGGATTTATAAATGGAGCGCGCGGTGTTTATGAGAGAGCCATTAATTTTTATGGCGATGAAAGTTTGGATGAGAAATTGTTTATTGCGTTCGCAAAATTTGAAGAAGGCCAAAGAGAGGTAAGTGTATATAAAATAAGATACGTGGCAGATTAAGATAAAATGTATAATCTTGTGTATTTACAAATATATAATTTTTTGTAGCACGATCGAGCCAGAGTAATTTACAAATACGCGTTGGATCATATTCCAAAAGAGAAGACTCAAGAAATTTATAAAGCGTATACCATACATGAAAAGAAATACGGAGATCGTTCAGGTACTCTTTTTATCATGATAACAAAATTTTCTAAATAATTTTTCAAGATGTACGACTAAGTGATATCGTTATCGATAGGCATCGAGGACGTAATAGTAAGCAAAAGAAAATATCAGTACGAGCAGGAAGTGAAAGAAAACCCTTCTAATTATGATGCTTGGTTCGATTATTTGAGATTAGTGGAATCTGAAGGAAACGCAGATGTCATTAGAGAAACTTACGAACGTGCTATAGCTAACGTACCTCCAACTAAAGTAAGGAATATTGTTTTATGCGATTTATTAAGATATATCTTTTGCATTGATATGGATAATGTAAACTGAATGCATTTATGCGATATAGGAGAAGCAGTTTTGGAGAAGATACATTTACCTTTGGATAAATTATGCTCTTTTTGAGGAACTTGATACCGAAGATGTAGAAAGATGCCGCCAGGTTTATAGGTAATTAATTTCTGCTTCAAAACTGTGACAGTGATTTATATTAATTTATAATTTTTTTCAGGGCATGCTTGGAGTTGATTCCACATAAACATTTTACGTTTTCTAAGATTTGGTTGCTCTACGCTTACTTTGAAATACGACAGAAAAATTTACCAGCAGCTAGGAAAACATTGGTGCTGATTTAATTCCATATAATAATCTTTCACTTTACAGAATTAATTTAGTTTTTTAAATTATAAATGGTTTTATTTGAAACTATTCTAGGGTATGGCATTAGGTATTTGCCCTAGGGACAAATTGTATCGCGGATACATTGATCTGGAAATTCAATTGAGAGAATTCGATAGATGCAGAATATTGTATGAAAAGTTCCTTGAATTTGGGCCGGAAAATTGCACCACATGGATGAAAGTATGTGACCAGAATTATTTAGCAATTAACGTGATTTTTTTAATATATATACATTTTTTGTCAATTTTTTATTTAACAGTTTGCAGAATTGGAAACACTATTAGGCGATGTAGAGCGTGCACGAGCTATTTATGAATTAGCTATATCGCAGCCAAGGTAAAACGGTTAAAAATAACTAACCAGAGTTTAAGGTGAAGCTTTTTGTTATATTTATGTGCTTTTGTTTCTAATATGCAGATTGGACATGCCAGAACTTTTATGGAAATCTTATATCGACTTTGAGATAGCACAGGACGAAACGGATAATGCAAGACAATTATTTGAGAGATTACTGGAACGTACGCTTCACGTGAAAGTAAGGAACATAGAGCCCCCTATCGGCCTTTAATTTACAATTGCATAATTGTAACATTTATCTATTTCATTATTCGATATGTATTTATTCAGGTTTGGATTGCTTATGCTAAATTTGAATTGGCAAATACGACGGCTGAAGACGACGGTGTAGATAACGTTGTTCTGGCACGAAGAATCTTCGAACGTGGAAATGATGCTCTTAGATCAAGCGGAGATAAAGAAAGCAGAGCGCTGCTGTTAGAAGCATGGAGAGATTTTGAAAACGAGAAAGGAGACGACGAAACTCGCGTTAAAATTATGGAGAAAATGCCTCGTAGAATTAAACGTAGACGACGTATTGTGGGAGAGGACGGGGTAAATAGATTCCCTATTTTCGTAGTGTATTTTCTAAATACAAAAATTAATACCGTTTACCATTTTTAGAATGACGACGGTTGGGAAGAAGTATTCGATTTTATTTTCCCGGAAGACGAGTCGCAGAGACCTAATCTTAAATTCCTGGCGTCTGCCAAGGCCTGGATGAAGCAAAAAGAACTCATTGAAAGTAGTTCGAGTACGAATAGCTCGCAATCAGAAACAAACAGTTAAAGTCTAACCGCATTGTTTACTGTAAAAAATTATGTTATATTCTTGTAAATAAATTAATATCCTCTTTTATATGAATAAATAAAGACGTTTTGAACTTTAAAAAAAATTTATATTTAGAAAACTTTACAGTACAACCAGCACTTATTACATCGTATATGTATGTTTTGTTATACATAATATTTGTACTTGGAACTTTTACATATCAATAATAAAATGTGTCGTGGATAATAAATATCAAAGTTCTTTTAAGTAAAATATAAATGTTATAATGATTAATTAGTTTTATTATTATTACATATTCTCAATATTTTACTATTGACTTGTTCATGAAAGTGTAGCCTCCTTACGTTAATTATCGAGGTTTTTCTTTTTTTGTTCATGAATGCAAACGTATTGCATGAGAAAAAAGTATTTGTTTTCGGCAGTTCGTGCTACGTGTGTTTGTCACTATACGAATACATTTATTAAAAAGATTCAATGTAAACAGTGAACGACTAATTTTTTTTCAACAACTGTATACAGGAAGTAGAAAAATAAGTGAAAAATATACAAAAGAAATTATTTTTTTATTGCAAAACGGAGATCTGATACAACTGAAACACAGCTGTCCTTGAATGTATGAATGACGAAAGGTCATGTTCTATTGTAAAAAAGAGTGTATCATTTTCTCAAACAATACCTTTTTGTACTTGATAGAATATAGTAAACTGGGATATCAATTTCATTGTTGTCTGTTCTCTTAAATTCCCCGCTGTTTCTCACGTTTTATTCAATTGTTTTTGTAGAATATTCTTTTTCTCATCACTTTCAAAACCAGAATCTAGATCATCGCTGGAACACTTTTTTAATGAGTAGCTTTTAGAATTTTGTTGCGCGTCTGTTTGTTGTTCGACCAACAATTGTCTAACGCATCCTATCAACTGTTCGAAAAAGTTTGGATAGCCAACGTATCCTGGGAATACGTTTACATCTATGATCGCGTATCTTCCAGTGTGATTTTCAATAACAACGTCAACGCCGATTAAACAAAGCCCAAACAATGTAGTAACTTCGTTCACGATTTTCTCAAAGATTTCCTGTTTCGGTTTTACCGTTAATGGAATGTTCTCTTCCGATAAGATCGACCATTTGGATGTTGAACCGCTCTTAAATATTAGCGAGTTAAAAAATATGGTATTGAACGAAGTACAGTCTTCCTCATAGAAATTCTTAAAGCTGGGTCTCTCATCTATGTAACAATGTTCACGGACTATATATATTTTGTAAACAATTGCATTGTGGTTGATAAATTCTTGCGCTACACAAGGTGGTTGACAGTCTTTCAAACCTTCTTCATTAAAAATCACCATCATCTGAAAATACAAACTGTTTGTGTACGCATTCTTTCTTACAAGTATGTACGTTTTTACATAGAGAATATACCATGCTCACCTTATGCGCATCATTAGAACCAAGAGCAATAAGTGGTTTGCAGATTACTGGGAACTTAATGTTTGCCTTTTTTAACAGTGATATATTTTCAACAGTATCTTTAGTTTTAATTTCTACAAACTTTGGAGTAAATACATCTGAAAATAGATGCATAATTTAATAGTTTGATCAACAAATTCCTCGGGTGACCAAATTTAGGAACATAGCTAATTAATTCACCATTAAATTGTATACGTTCCTGTATGAACTTATAATATTTATAACGATTCATTAAAATCTTAATATTGTCCAAAGGATCGATAACTATTATTTCAGGATGTCTACAGAAGTACTCCTCGATTTTTGAAATAATTGCTTTGGCCTGGAACAAGAAATAAATGGTTAGACAAGTTCTAATTTCAAATTCAGACAAATTTTATCATACATTTTGATCACCGTTTTCCGCGAGCGCTAGTTTCGGCGTCAATTTATGTATAAAAACATGAAATGGTCCCTGAGATTCAAGATCAGAATTTAAGTCCATCTGAAAGCAATACACATTAGTTCAAGAATACATTGCCAGTTCGATTTCTTTACAAAGCCGTTTATAATTATTTAGAAGGTTATAATTGCGTGGATGATAATAGAAAATGTATAAAATTGATTTACCAATTTTAATTGAAACCCTTCAGCCTCGCAGAGATTGCAGAAATGGTTCCAATTGAACTTCTGTCGTTTCTTCTCGGATATCCAGTAACCGATTGTATATTTCTCGCCCATTTTCTTTTCCATTTACGATTCTCTTGCGTCGAATAAAATATTCATCCATTAAAGATAACGCAATACATTATTTTAACAGTCACCCTATGTGAACTATATTAATCGTGTTTCCTACAAGACTTTTCTTACTTTAAGCGATCTCATATTTTCGTCGGAAATTTTAGGTTATATCTGCGATATTATTACGATATTACTACGATATTTATTATGTTCATCGAGTTCTCGAGTATTTCACGTTCTGTCTCTAGAAGATAATAATTCTTCTATATTTAAACACGAAGCGCAAACACTATTCGTATAATTCACGTCCGTGCATGCGATAAATGATCATAGGTTAGCAAGATAACAATGACGGTCACGTTTTACAACATTATTACTTTCTCTTAATTAATACATACTTTCATCGTTTGTCGGTACACGATACAAACACTTTTAAATAACAAATTTTTATTATAACGTGCCGGTGCGGTTGTGAATCATCTTCTACTGTTTATGTGGAAGCACAAGTAGTCGGGAATACGTTACCGCCGTTGCGTCTCCAAATGCAATTTGTACATACATACATAGATTCGCGATTGCGGCTGCACTAGTCGACGCACTTTTCGCCAAAGCGGCAGCTTCAAATTTCCCCTATACTTCGTACCAATGACTAAAAAATATACAAACTTTACTAAGCACGCCAACATAGTATTTAATTGATTTAAAATTAATTTCGAAAGCCAACAGCGCATACACACGCAGAAATGTCTTTTATTTAAAGGCATTGCATAATAACAATCTTATCGTACGCCTACGCTAAGCTGTCATTTTATTTAATATGAAAACATAACATTTGTAGCTCTAATGCATGAACAATAAATGCATATTTTCGAAAAACTAAATCTTGTATTTATATTTTAAATAAAAGAATCACCGCTCGAGGAGAAGATGTACTCACTTTTGAAGACTCGCTCCACAAAGACAACGTCTCCTTGGTGACAAATACAGTGATTATATTGTCTTGTTCATTGGTATTTAGCATTTTAATTTCGCCTAGAGAACAAGAACCAGAACTTGGCATGAATAACTCGCCCTCGGAGCGGGAAGTATCCAAAGATACCGATTCGACCTGAAATTATGAAATATGTTTAATATAAAGAATCTCTCACATGGACGCCATTACAAGAGAAGATATCTTACTGTTTGCGAGACTGTTGGAGGCACGTCTTCCAGTGTCCTAAAAATAAAATAATTAAATGCGATTTTTATGCCAAATTATATTAATACTAAGAAACGAGATCCTTAATAAATCCTCTAATATTATTCGCTATGTTCAACGCGTATTTTACTGGTCTAACTATTAAAGCGAACTGACAAGAATAAATATAAAGGAAACGAAAAGAAAATCATGTTCGCACCTAGTATTCTGTTGAGTCGGAGCCGAATGATTCATAGCGAATGTGGAATGCAACAGTTGCTCGTGTATCTCGTCGTACAAGTCTGAAAGGATCTTTTCTTTTTCAAATATATGGCCGCGTGGATGTTTCTCATTAAATACTCTGTTGGAGATACTGTTCACCGCGTTATTCGTTTCCTTATGTTGATTGATCTCATTTATCTTGCCGATCGACTCCATCATGTTTAACAGTTTCGGTTCGTTTCTCGAGGAAGATGGAAGAGATACGCAGTCGCGTAAAGAATCAGAAGACGATGCTCTTCGGGCGCTGTCATCACATTCTACTGGGACTTTTGTATTATTCTGGTCCAAGCGCGACTCAATTTCTTCATTTTCCACTTTGGAACTTGGTTTACTCAGGAATTCTTCGTTCACAGAATCCTGTGGACGCGTACATTCGGTTTCTTTATTTTTCCCTGACAAGTTATTCATTGTCTCCGATACTGTATCCACGCATACAGCTACGTCGCTCCGCATTCTTTCATCGGCCCTGTTCTCATCGGCTTCCATCTTAGCGGCAGCAATGCTCGAAACGTTTCTCGTGGAAGCTGAACTTCCATCGTTATTACTTGTTACGCTGTTTTCCATTTTTCTGTTCGAAGCACTATCATTCTTCGCACTTAAAAGTTCTCTCGACGATTCAGTGTTCGCATTAATTTTACTCGGCTCAGCAGCCGAGTTTTCTTGCCACGAGCTTGTCGCAAGTTGTTCAGAGTTCGAAAATCGACTCGCGGGCTTGTCGACGAAATCAGCGTTAACATTGACAAGTGTATGTAATTCACCGTTAGCATTTTTCTCGGTAATATCTACGCCGCTTTTCACGATTTCCATAGCGCCCCTTCGAATTTCTGTTTCCGAATAGTTTTTCTCAGATTTGTCGTCGGTTTTCAAGCGTGCAGTTTCCATCTCGTGTACGTTCGAATCGACATTGTTCTCCGGAGCATTCTCCGTTATCAGTAACTCGAGATTATGCGGCGAGCTGGTCGCACCGTTCTGAAAATTCTGCAGCAAGTTCTTCACCAATATCGGCATCATTTCTTCCAGATCCAACGCGTCTTTTATTTTATTCTCGAGGTCTGCTCTTGCTTCCGCTTGTTCGAAATCGTGTATAGTTGCCGCATTCGATGGCGGACTCGAGTCTTTCTCGAGAACGTTGTTACCGGAAACTCCTGACATTGCTCCCGATTTATCTTCACGAAGGCTTTGCGTGTCCGTGTTTACTACCGAGGGATTCATGGAAGTGGTCAGGCTGGAGCTTTCTTCGCTTGCTCGAAAAGCATTCGCGTCTCGCGAACGTTGCACTTGGAAAAATTTTACAAGCGTTTTCTCGATATGCTTCGCAATCTTATCGCTGTCGCTTTCAGTTAACGCGGTCTCGATATTCGACGAAGTTCTCGGATCCGCGCCTGTCCGTCTTCTAAATTTCGCGTCGCTTATCGACGGAGCGTCAATCGAGTTTTTGCGAGGGATATATTTGTTCTTTGAATTATAATCCAGCTTATTAAACCGCGCCGACTCTAATTTAACAGACCTCGCGCCTTTCGCTTGGGACATTGTCTCACAGGTTCGCTGCGCATCGTTTACATGTCTGTGTTTTACATCTCTTTGATCTCTGACCGATTTTCCCTTTGCCGGTTCGAAATTGTTCCGCTGCGACGGAGTCGGTGACTCGCTGCTCTGCGAGGCTTCGTCGCTCTGCAAAAATTCTCTCAATTCTGGCCGCGTTAAATATTTGTCCATCGTTCTCATCGACTGCGACGCCTCGTCGATTATACTGTTATAAGCTAGCAGCACGTTGTCGAGTTCGTCGATGGCCGGATAATACAATTCGTCATCGGCTGAGCACTCCGAAACCTCGCCGGAAGTATCTACACGCGATGATTCAAAGAGACTAGGCTCTTCTACGCTTTCATCGTTCTGCTTGCAATATTTTTGACGAAGACTCGCAAAATTTTCTTCAATAATCTTGTAGTGTTCGCGATTCTTTTCGTCGTGAGAATTTTTTTCCTTCTTCTTATATCCCCCTTCATTTCCTCCCATAATCGAAGAACCTTCAAGTGGATGAAAATTATGATCCGGAACAGTTTCGTCTTCCAATTCGAAGGGTTTACTCCTCTCTTCGTCGTCTCCTGTTTCCGTTGACGGTTTTACAATGTCCTCGCGAACCTCTTCGCTGAAGTGCACTTGCTTGTGGTCGCTTTTGACGCTGACAGCATCTTTCGGCGTTCTGTCCGGTGCCCCGCCATCCGTTCTTTCCTCGAACGCCTCAATTTCCACTTGTACTTCTCGGTCTTCCGATTTTCGATTATTAAAACTAGACGATTCGAGGTCTTCGTTCTCCACGCTAATCGCTGCTCTCTCCTCCCGTTCCCTCGCATCCTCCCCATCGTTTCCAACGTTCGCCAGAGAAGTTCCACCGGACTTTTCCGCAACTTCTGCCGTCGATCCTTTCGACACCGAACTACGCGAAGACTCGTTGCTATTCGTAACTTCATTCGTCGCTCTTCCGTGCTTCCTCCTTTGCTTTTCGCTCGACTGTTTACCGCTCGCGGCATCCTTGGACTCCTCAAATATTTTCACAAACTTCTCTTTGCGCGTCTGACTTTTGGGTCTACATCCATGGGAGACTATGTAAGTGGCAACGTTCGCGTTCTCTTGGACGAAAGACGGATCCGGCGATATGTGAATGCTCTGCAAATTCTGCGTCGTCAGTTGCCTTTCGATGTTCACCGTCGGACATGCTTGATAGGTAAAAGTCTTCAACCGCGAGTTTCTCTCGAGATTCGATATTTCATCCGGCCCCTTGGCTCTCTCTTTGCTTTGCGTATCCGTAGCCGGAACTCCCGGGTCTTGGACTCCGTACGAGGCGCGACATTTGAACTCCTTGCCGCGTTCTTCGGGCATTTTGAATTTCGGCGCGGAGAAATCGGTCGTCCTCTTCGACCTGGCTCGGGGCGTTCTTTCGTACAACGTCCCTTCGTTCTCCAGACTCTTGTAATTTGCGTCAGGCCAGCCGTTCGCCTCTTGAAATTTCGACGCTACTCGTTCGCGGACGTATAAAAGCTGGTCGTTCTCGTCGTCCAAAGACACCTCGGCCGAGTACCTGGAAGAAATTTAGACGTTATTCCGAATTCTTAGATTGTCAAGTATAAAATAAATATAACTATAGTATAATAGTAATAGTAATATAATAACAATAATAATAATAATAGTATAACTTTGACTTTTGCGCATGTTTTCCACATCCGCATAATAACCCACGTTTTCACAGGCGTGCGAAAAGCATTGCAATCGGCGACCATGTTGATCGCTTTGATTTGAATCTCCGCGTCTTTCACTAATCTGTCGACGTTCTCGAGCGCCGCCGATGTTTCCGGGCTGAGGACCGGGGAGACAAGAGGCGTCGTGGCAGATCTTTTGCTATCCTACAATTGAAATCATACAATATATAATTTAATATTATAATTTAATAATTTTTCTCTTACCACAAGTTATTCGTTTAACAAAGTATCATGTAATTTCTTCAATCGTACATAATAGTTTAAAATTGTCGAATAAATTAATAATTGTAACGTACCTGATCATCGTTGACAAGATTCGCGGGCGTTAACGGAACGTTCCGTTCGCTTCTGCTGGTGTCCGTCTTGCAAACGGATGTTTTCGACGTCACGAGCTTCACGCGACTCCTGTCCGATTGAATGCCGTTTCGACGACGATGCGTCGGCTCGCGAGCTTTGCAATAACAATCGCACGAGGCCTGGGAGTGCATCTTCCTGTGACAAGCCGCGGACGGGGGAACGTCCGCGGGCCCCTTTTGCAAGTCTAAGTAGTCCACAACGTTCTGCTTGTTTCTGTAACATACATTTCCTTATTTCTTTATTTATTTATTACTATTCCCTTAAATCGTATCAGCGCTTATCAGAAATTAACAATTAAATTCTTACAATTACGTTTGATTATAAAATGACATACGGATTCTCTTCCGAGAAGAGATAGTTAAATAATATTAATAATTTAAAGGATGATCACGTTTGCGTAGACAAAATGATTTTCTGTCGAGTGACCTTCTATTAATTACCTTCGATAACTAATAGTATAATATAGTATAGTATAATATAATATTATACAATACAATACAATATAATTCGTGATCATAAATGATTAAAATATTATAATAAATTCTACGTTACGAATTACAATCGTAATTACTTAATTATATTTGTTTATACAGTAGAGATTAAAGTCTTCTGAAAGTACCCGCTTCCCACAAATTGCCTGTCCTACTTAATAAAAAATGATACGAACAAATGAGGCGATAGTTAACATAATTTTTATTCGAACAAAACTTCTATCGCGCCGTAGAATTTTTCAGTAATTAAAATACAAATGAAAAGCAATTGTTATTCAGTAATCGTTCCTTTCGAGAAAGAGAGAATTGTTGCGTCTATGCAACGTTTAATTATTCTAAATAGCAGCAAGAGGGTGAAGAAGCGTGTCCCGAAAACGAAAGGGTAGGACACGCGCGCGAATCGCGGGATACAAGTTCACGAATCGATGACAATAAAGCTAAGAGTTTCTTTCGTGGCCGGGGTGGTTGTCCTCGGGCTTCCCACCGCCCTCCGTCTCCTCGCGAGCAGAAAATCAAACCGTCCCATGCATCACGTTGTCAGCCATTCCACGTTCTATCCTGGATTACGCCAAGGAGTATCTTTACTATATCTATACACGTGTATAGGAAATATCGATCCTTAAAGGGAGCCGCCGCCGCTTTCTTCCTGTTACTCTATCGCATCGCAAAAATTACATAATTTTCCTGCCGTTTAACTATCACACCCGCTATATTAAACGCTAACAACAATCTTCAACGATTAATAAATTAACAACAATAAAACGGTAGGATTCTTTTAATCAAATAAATTATTTCCTGGAATATTCCGCTCTTTTTTGCTAATTTAATAAAAATGTGTCACATTAAAAAGCAAAATAATCATATTAAACAAAAGCTGTATTATTACAGTAATTTTAAGGTAATCGTGTCATTGTTGGTCATCAATGAATTTCTTCGTATTTCGCATAATATCTGAATGATCGTTAATGTTAACGTTGACTGTTTTTAAAGATGAGTTTACTTTATGGTAAATTACCGTGCCCACTTGTTGATCTAATTCGACACTTCGCGACTTTCTCGAGGAACGGTTTCGCTTTTTTTCAAAGCGGAGGGTTTCGCCGAGTTCGCGGTTACAATCTCTAATACCATTGCAAGATGGCGGAAGAGACTTCGGGTGCCATGTACATACATTGCAGCGAGAAGAGATCCTGGACGCGATGACGTCGCGCCGTCTTCAACGGGCTTCCTGCTTTAATGTCCCCCGGGGAGCTCCGTGATCAATAACAATACGTCAAAGGTACGTAATCCGCGGCGTCTTTTAAAGGGGATGGATCGGTGTCGGCGCCGATGTATGTATCACGCGCAGTGAGTCATCGAGGGACTTCAATCGAAGCGAAACCGCGCCGTCAATCCGATTCTCTAAACGTCCCTGAATTCGCTACATATTTATATTAATATTTATAATATATATATATATATATATATATATATATATATATATATATACATAATTCGCTGAACTGGTTAAGAACTTTTACGCAAGATACGTTTACAAGTAGATGAAAATCTAGTGCTTCTAACAATTAAAATAAATAAATAATAATAATAGTAAAATGATCGTTTTTAAAGAATTTCGAGAAGTCTAATTTTCAGTATTTATGAGTTAATAATTTTTGGACAGCGTAATTTTTGAAGTTCATTCTGTACAATTAATAAAATATGTAGTCGCTTCCGAATTAATAATTGATCAATTAGATATAGATCTGAGAAAAATCGTAAATACTAATTACTATAAACTCTGTGCAACGATTTCGGGCGACAGTTTTCCATCGACGTGCAGCAATCGCTGCGGCGACGTGCTCTTTAAGAGCCCTTAATGATCCTTTAACATTCTCTCCTCTCCTAATTATCCACTACCGAAGATACTCTAACAATAACAACAATTGTATCGGGCAAATTCGTTCCACGAACAATATAAAACTAAATGACGTAAAAATAATAGCACAAAAAAAATTACATAAAATCAATTAAATGAAATAAATTACCTAAAATAAATTACACAAAATAAATTACATAGAATAAATTACACAAAATAAATGCTTGTAACAAGTAGACATTCAGGATATCGTGAATATCACCGATGCATTCTTTCGCTTCCAGAGTCGAACCAGAGAGCATCACCATAATTCTTGGTTCGAGGAGCAACGTTCTAAAATTATAAAGGTTCTAAAGTGAAACTAGAATCGAGAGAACTTTCACGTGGTTGTCAATATCTAAACGAATGAAACTTAACAAAACACAGTATATTTCTATATTCTATTATCTCTATTATACAAATATTTAAGCAGGATAATTCGTCAAGTTCTTCTTTAAAAAGTCACTAAAATTATAAAACTCACTTTGAATCTATAATTATGCACGTCACTGTATACATATATCCATGTGCTACGTATACAGCGACGCGCATAATTATAGATTCGAGGCAGCCTTCACATTTTTAGTAATATTCAAAGAAGAGCTTAATAAAACTATACTATTTTTATATTACAGATGATAGAAAATAAAAATATACAGAAAAATATACGAAGTTCTGTCGAGCCTGTAACAAGGTACGCTGCTGTTAGCGAGCGGCAAGCCCTGACCAATCTAAACAATTTAATAGCGCAACGTCAACCATTCGAATTAAGCCATCGAACGGGTCGTCTAATAATAAAATCGTGACGAAAAGGTGAGATTCAAGCGAGCGGTCGCGCGTCGCCGGTGGAAAATATTTTCGTGCGGCGTTTCCCCAGAAACGACACCCATCCCCCCGCGAGCGCGTTGGATGCCAGAATATGGCGAGATGTCGGGCACACGTTGCCGTTCGTGCACGTGCCGTCGGCCGCCTGGGATCACGGCCCGTCTCCCCGGTTTCGGCACGTTCGGCCGGTGCGCGCACACGGTTGTCCCATCCTCTTTAAACGAAACACGGGGCCGACCCGTTGCGCAGACAGCGGAGCGTGGTTGGCATTCGAGCCGTCTGGGAGAGACAGATCAATATGCGCCGGTTTTCCCGTTTTCCTCCTTCGCCTCCCCTTCCGGTCCGCGCACCGACAGCACAGCCCTCCCCCCCACACGGTCGGCCATAACAGCCCTCCCCGCCGAGAACCTCTTTCTCTCTCTTTGGCCCACCTATCACACAACAGCTGAACATTGGCATTGATTTTCAAAGTTCAGGAAGTCTTCTGGAGCCGGGCGTGTTGTGACCGGACTGCACACGCGTCCGGGGACACGCGCGCTCTGATGGATGGAAGACGCAATGGTACGGTGGATGCGCTACCCGTAGAAAGTTTCGAAAGAAAGTAACCCGACCGGGGAGGATGACGTAACGAGAGGTTTCTTTTATCGCGGAAAAAGGCCTGGAAATTCCGGAAACACGGCTGCGATGTTCGCGCGTCAGAAATATGCGAAATCGATTCGTTGCAAGCGCGAGCAACGTACGCGGCATGCGAACCGCTCTGTTATACTGTTTTGCAGGCGTGTAGTTACTTTATAATTAATTGTTATTTTTTTTGCTCGGTTGACAACTGTTTTCTAATTATCCTGTCGAATTTGCGACGACTCGACTGCGGATTTTATGCATTGATTATAAAAATGAATATTGGAACGACTTCTTAACGTTATTAGAACAGAGAATGCATTTGCATTTGATTTATGCGTTATTGCATAATGTTCCGTAGTCTAATGGCATTGATGTGAAAATTACATTGAAAATTACATTGGCGTACTGCACGGCGTTTCTTTTTAGCATATATTTCGTAATGTACTTTATTATTAAAGTAATTTTTGGAAAGAAAATCAGGAATTTGCAGTGTAATAGTTTCTGCTTTTAAAAGACACGCAACGATTCTTTTCCACACCCGTTGGTCGAGATTATATGAATAACGATAGCCAGCATGGATCCCGTATACGCAATAGGTCTGCCAGAGGGTTCATTGATTTCGGAGAAGCTAGGACGCCGGAAGTTCTCTTGGTGTCATTGACATTGTCCTTCGCGTCTGGTATTGATCGACGAATTTGGCGGGAAGTTGAAAATTTGGGGCAGTTGACGGTGACGTACCGCTATAAACAGCCCTTGAGCGTTGCGTCTAAGGGCGGGGGTGTCGCATCTGAAAGTAAATCTCTCGACAGTTCCTCTATCGACTGGTGTAACACATAAAAAGATAATTTAAAAAAAAATTTTTAAAACAAATAACAATTTAAAAACAATCGTGAATTATCCTGGTTGAAACGATAAAATTTCGAATGTACATTTCTAGAAAGTAAACGTATAAAACTCTCTAAAAATATTAGGCCACCTGCTTATACAAAATAAATAAAAATAATGAAAAATAATGTAAAATATACTGCAATTTTTCATTCACTTTAGTAATTAAAATTCATGAAAAAAATTCACGTTGCTTTCATTGTTAAATAAAATATATCTACCCACTTGCTACAGCTCAATATAATTAACTTTGAAGTAAATTTTCGGATCTTTTATCAGTCTTTTTTTAAATTGATCCAATTTTCTGCAATTGTCTCGATACTTTCGCAGAGGTGGGGCGTTCAGAGTTGAAACACCTGCGTGAACCACGAGGAGAGAGCACGGACAACGTGTGAAAGGAAGGGTGGTGGTACCTGGAAAAAACATTGGAAGAACATCAGAATTTAGAAAAGAGAAACACCCACGATTGTTACACATCAACACATATATTTTTTGCTTTTGCATGTTGCATACATACGATAAACAGTACAGTGTTACGCGTTCCTCGAGGTATGGTATACTAGAAAATTTTCATTATCCACTACTACAATTGCTATTCGACATTATTCTGCCTCGTACTTCCGCTTTTCTTTCGTGTGTAGTTTGCGTGGCTATATGAGAGTCTATAAAAAAAAGAAGAAGAAAGAAAGAAATAAAGAAAGTAAGACCAAACAAACGGAACGAACGACACGAGCCGACGCGCGCTTGTAAAACGATTGGAGGGGCTTCGCAAACGGATGCCGTCTCTCGTTCGGGTACAATGTTTATTGTGCGCTCCAAGCGCTTCATTCCGAAAGGACGTGTGTGTTTGTGTCTCATGTATTGATAGTTCATCGAAAAATGGCTTGGTCGTCGACAACGAATTCGACTGCGATCTACCGAATGCGACGGGGGACACGCGATGGTGACTCTCCGGCGGTGATGACTCTCTGGCGGCGGTTGTCGTCGCCTTAGGAGGAAGAAGGAAGACTCTATATTCTTCCTCCTGAGAGAGCCGGATGTCACGAGACTCGGTTCTCTCCCGCGGCATTCCCCGGTTTCGCTCATCTGGCCGACCGACGATCCAACAAATTTTTTTTGTTCGGTAGTTTATTCGCTGCCGCTTTACCGAAAAAAGAGCGTACACAGGCTACCCGCCTCGGGGGAGAGGGGGACAACGCGGTGTACACACATCGAAGGACGCGAGCGTACGCATCCCAAAACCAATTCTCTCCTTGTCCGCAAAACATCGTCCAAAAATAGTATCGGGGGGGAAATTGAGCAAGCGTCAAAACGCGATCCGATCTCGCGATCCGAACGTCGCGGCGGTGGGGCGAGAGGTATACGCGGGAACGGATGGTGTGAACAAAAAAACATGGGCAACGATCGGCGCTCAGACGACGAACTCGACGACCAAAATGTATTCCGCGGGAACCCGCGCGTTGTCCCGACAAAGTACGCGATACGGAAAAAAAAGAAGAATATTACGAATACGGCTCCATGGATCCGCGGTGTGTGTGTGACAAACAAAGAGGTCGTATCTGCGTGAGAAAGTCTCGACTTATAAAGAGTTGCATTGTTTCATCGCTCTCGCTCTCACTCTCTCTCTCTCTCCCTTCTTTTGAAAATCGTCACGATTTATCTACGAAAAATTGTTAATCTTTATTTTCATGTTTGCACAGGGACGTATTTGACCCCTAAACGAGTGCCGTAATCAACTTTGACATCGAAGGTAGGGAACTACCTGCCTCGGACTAAAAAATATCACGTACAGCCTCTGTAAAGTATTGCTACGATCAATTGTGCTCCGTTCTCATTATCGGCACGCCTCCATCCCCTTCCATTCTCGCTCTATTTTTCTTTCTCTCTTCACCACTCTCTCTCGCTCTTTCTCTCCCGTCGTCGCATTTTCCCGGATTTCCTTGCACTCGCGCATACTCTCATCTCTCTCTCTCTCTCTCTTGCTTTCAGTCTCTCTCTCCCATAATTCTCAAACAATTTTCACGATATTTCGGTACATAAGTGTTGCTTACGCTACGCAGATAGCCTCTACGGGGGGAGGTGTGGTTGTCTCGTCGCGAAACAACGTTCAAAATCAAACGACGCCGGTTCGCGATCGAAACCGATCCCAAAAGATCCGCGACAAAATGGCGGTGGTGGATCAAAATGTTTCTTCGGCGGCGCGCCAACGACCCGCGGCGCCGCTTACTCAAAGAGGTCTACACAGCTAGCGCGCGGCTGCATTCGTCTCGCGAACATTTCCATTTTTTTTCCCTTTTTTTGCTACGTTCATTTTATCTCTTTGCTTCTTACGTTTCAATCGCCGCTCCCATCCCCATCATTGTGCTGATCTCCGTTTTGTACAAATATATATTTATTTACAAAAAAGTACCGCAAGCGTGCGAGAGAGTCCGTCCCCCCACCCTCCCGAATTTGGAAACGAGGGTGGGAGAGAGACACGCTGCTCGAACACGTGAGCGCGAACGTGTTGTCTTGCGTTCTTTCGCATCCTTCTCTTCCCCTCCTCTCTTTCACTTCCGTCAATACACCTCTCCTCTCTTTCTTCCCACATTCTTCTTCGTTTTAACGTTTTTTCTTTTCTTCCTTCTTTTTTTTTTAGACATAGCGAGTGTATGGTTCCTATTCGACGGGCGTACTTCCTCTTTTCATCGGCAAAAATGAAAAACCAAAAGGCCCTCGCACTTAAAGTCTAGCGATTAACTTAAAGGCGAAAGTGGACGTTACAACGATCGGACATCAGATCCGCGCTTACTTTTTTCTTTATGTGCTTTTCTCTTTTTCTTTTTCGTTTTCGCTTCTCCTCTTTAACCGTGACTCGCGTGAGAAACGATATGCTCGCCCTGCCGCCTCCCTCTCTCCCCGCGAACGTCCGGACGAGTCTCGCGAGAGATGCGTTAGACGAACAAAAAATATATATATATAACGGTGTGTACAAAGAATTCTCGAGAGGAAACGATCGAAAAAATGACATAAAATCAAGAACGGTGATGTATGCGTTCGAGCGCGGCTTGTGCGCGCGCGCGAGTCCGATGAACAAGAATGAAAGAAAGAAAGAAAAAAGAAAGAGTGAAATCGATGATGCGAATAGACGATATCTCTAGACATACGGTTCCCTTTTTTTAATTCTCGAGTTCGAATTGTTCGATTGGAAAACGAGTGTAACGAAAATAACGGAAAACATTTAGAGAAATAATAATTTAAGACGATAGAGAACACGCAAAAACGAAAAGTAAATTTCTTTTGTACATTCAAAAATGGTTACTCCTTTAGTCATAAGTTTTATTAATAAGGTGGTATGTACACATATACATAATGTACAGAAAAAACCCGTGCGCTGGGTCTAAATATGTCTCCGCCATGTTTCCTTTCTTTTCTTTTTTTTATGATACAACACGAGGGGTAACAGTAGAAAGAGTGTACAAATAAAAGATTAGAAAAGGACCGAACCGTGTGTCGGGAACCTCGCCCCGACCGGTTCAAAAAACCACCGAACGAACGCGCGTTTCGGTTTTCCGTTTTAATCCGCGATATCCACGCGATACAACGTGGTAAAAAAATAAAGTACAATACGACCGTACAACTTTTACGGCATCGTGTTTACGTGTATTGGTTGTCTGTGTGCGCGTGTGTATGTGTATATGCACGCGTGCGTGGGAGGCACGCTAGTCTGTATGTTTATAATGTGTTGCAGCAGCTCGGTAGTCCGCAGTTTCCGTTGGCGGTACACATCGTACTCGAAAAAAGAAAAAGAAAAGAAAAAAAGATTCGCGAGAATGCGCTCGCGATACAACAAACAATAAAGGCTGCTACCGGGCCTAAGTACAAACCCAAACCGGACACAAATCTCTCTCTCTCTCACGTTCTCTCTCTCTCTCTCTCGTTATCCCTGCGACACGTTCCTTTACATTATTCGTATAGAAACCGACTACAAAAAAAGTCCACGCGCGTACGTTTCGTTAGAATCCTTGCTCGTCAACCGTTCTACGACGACAATCATCCCGTATATACAACCCGCTCTCCTCTATGTATCCGTGTGTGTTATGTAGTGTGTGTTGTGTCCTCTGTGTACGCAAGAAACCGACGCCAACGTGCAAAAATTGCCAAAGACTTCTTCTCATGACCCGTTCAAAAAACGACTGATCGAAAAAAACGATCCGATCGAGATCTCGAAACATTATCGTTGCCATCGTGAATCGATCGACCCCGCCCAATGGCGACCGTCGCTGCCATTCAGCAACGAGACACCCGCGGGGAAACGAAAATCGTCCACTTTCCCCGGACAACGTCAAACAACGCTCGTGAAAATCCAATTTAACACCGACAACGTCTTTGGCTCGAATCGAGTGGATGTTGGCCGACAATACCGGCCAACAATCGATCATCACCACCATTACCAAAATGTAGAATTTCCAGTGGACCTTCACGGTTCCACCATGATATTCACCCTCCTGAGGAGGGTGGAAAATTTGAGCCCCGATTAAACATTTGACGAGAATCCCTTAAGTTTCTCTCTCCTTCTTCACCTTCAGGCCGGAGCCTGTGGTGTCGTCGCCCAAGATGGTGGCGATCTCGCCTTGCATGAATGCCCATGGCACTTGGCTGTTCGCCAGTGGACACTTCTCTCCGCTCGGGCAGTAAACCTGAAACGAACGGAATACGTATACATACATATACATACATACATATACATACATATATATATCGAACCGGTGAAATTAAGAGTCGTTAAAAAGAACCGGCCTAACGGTGGATTCAGGTTTTTTTTACGCGGCTAGGAAATTGGAATGTTAACCGGGCGAGAGAGACCGGCACCGACGACCACGTGAGAGTAAACCTACCTCTGAACCGGCACCCTGGCGCTTTATGCTCTCCCGGCTGCACGGGAAACAGAATTTGTGGTGCGGCACGCTGGGACATTGAACGAAGTGCGTGTCTTCGAGCCGTTCCTGGCACAGGGTACACTTCAGGATCGGTGCGGACACTTGTTCCGCTCCAGCTACCTGGGCGACAGCTCCTTCCGACGATGTCGTCACGGTCGTCGACGATACGTGCCTTGAACCACTGGACCTCCTACCCGATGGAACTATAAGCCAAGGTATTCCATCGATTACAAGTCGAATTACGTTAATAGCGTTAGCCTCGAGCTACCCCTAGCGCCAACCCTGCCCGATCAAACTACACTCCTCTCCAAAAGTATTAGGCCACTCACAGAAAATTCAATGAATTTACAGTGGTGATTGCATTGAACTGTATCAAGCAGATACACTTATGTACTTTTTACATTACTATAACAACCGCCAAGTTTATAAAAAGAAATTAAATTTTCTCTGTGACGATACTGATAGTTTTTAAGCAGGGTGTGTATAAGCCAATACGAGACATTCCGGAGACTATGCTTCGAACGAGGGTCGAACGAGAGCCCCGTAATAATTCTGGTTTTCAGCGAGAGCGCCCTTACCTGATCCGTTCGGGCTGTGTTGCGAGGTTCTCGAGGCACTGCGTTGCTGAGCATTCGCAGCCGTGGTTGGTGGGCTTCTGCTTGTCGGGCTGGGATTGTTCGGTGGTTGTGGCACTGATTCCGGCGACGCTAGATTGTCGGCGACGGACATGAGCGCGGCCATCGGCGATGGCCCATTCGTCGAACCCTGAAGAAGAAAAATTACGGTCAATTTCCATGTCGGTTAGAGAGACACCCTATAAATAATTCAGCGTCGCGCGAAGGCCGCGACCGGTTCGCGAAACAACTCCGCAGTCGCTTCGCGGAGGCACTGACATATGAACTTAATTACCTGATGGTGATTCGATTGTGGATTATCGTTGGAGCCCTCTTGGGCAGGTGGTGGCGGCGGCGGTGGACTTGTTCGTGGACGCAGAGGGGAGCCTCCACCGTTCGCCGCCACGTTTGCCGGCGCCAATGGGATCGAGGGGCCAACATATGCACCTGAAATGCAACAGTCAGTCAGTGAAAGGGCTCGAAAAAAGAAAAGAAAGCCTGCGCTACCGCGTAACGTGACCGAGCGCGATCTACCATGCGTCTACCTTGACAAAAATATTTCTTGCTCTGCAGTTATTCATTTAACCCCTTTCAGCATCTTTAAAATACCAAATTAAAAATTCTAAAATAATGTAGAAGGATTGAAAGTATTTTATAAACGTCGCGGTACTATTTTTTGATCGTTTAAGACGATTAAAGGAATGCTAAAATTTTTGCTATAATTCAATCATTTTGTACAAAAATCTGCAGTTGGGATGTAAACGTTCGTTCCTCGTTCTCTTCGGACGGGGATGAGTGTACGTGTCGCGATTAAACAGTGACCGAAATGGCACACCGGGAGACCCGGTTTCCTCCGGGCTAAAACTCTGCGGGCAGGTTCGACCGACTTCTTCGAACGTTTGCGCGTAGAATTATCAGCTGTCCGTTAAGTCGCACGAATTCCAATATTACCACGGCGGATTTATATTCCGCTGGAGGCACGCCGTGATCGAGGGAACACGACGTGCCTTCGATATCGACTCACCGCCACCGATTGCGCCCCGCGTGTATGTGTGTGTGCGCGCCGTGTCGTCCACGGTCTATACGGAATGCTTTTCGTGACTTATTTACTTTTCACGACCGCGACCGTCGCCGATACACACCACGGAATTTAGAGTACCCCTTGGGTGGATTCGAGCGCTCTACAGGACGTTATGAGGTTACGCATCTTGATATTGTTTACGAAGCCCCGGCCCTCGCGCGCGCCCGCTCGCATCTTAGGACACTTCTTGCCCGACGAGGAGGAGAGATCATTAACACGCGGTACACGCGCATATTGAAATACGTTGCATAAATCCCATTTGCATGGCACCATGGTGTACATTGTTTATATTGACACTGTAATGCAAGATACTGCGTAACAACGTACGGCAACGCGAATTCCGCGATAGCACATGTCGCTCTACTGTATCCGTATGCTGTTGTTCGCGGTGAACCCATCGAACACACTAAGGGCCTCTGACATGTATTCTCTTTTATAAAAATCACGAGACTGAGTCTGATTTGCACATCCTATTATTATGAAAGTATTAAAGACAATTTAGATTAATTTTTCAGATTAATTATAACTTTAGATTAATTTTAATTTAATTTAGATTAATTAATAATAAAGACAGATTAGCAACAAAGTAATTTCGGCTCTAAAAGCAAAATTACAACACGCTCTCTACGTGTGAGAACAGAAAATATATAGTTACCACCCGAATGTAGCAAATGATTGGATAAATTACACTGACCGAGACACACCTACTGCAATCAAAACAGTAGAAGATTTAATTGAAACCTGTTTCTACATTTGTACAATGTATACTAGTTAATTTTCCTGCTCGATAGATTCAGCGGTAATTATGATACAGCGATGTGCCACCACCCTCGCCGTACGCCGCGCGATGCTACTATTCAGCGACGTCGACGTGGTCTGAATGATCACAGACGTGTACAAGTGTGGACGGTTGTGAAGCAGAATTTGGAAAGCGTGCAACGGATACAATAACATGCAGGCATTTCGGTAGTCTAGTTAACATTTCCTGAAAACGTGATCCCGGTCGACTCCGTCGCCAGCCGCCGTTCACTTCGTCGAATCGATTACACGTTAAGAAAGGTCAACAAACAAAACCCGGGACACGCTTGTTTTCTCGAATTCGCTAAAATGTTACGTCAATAATTATGAAGAGAAAAAAATGTTTACCCCGGCCCCACGTGTTAGATATCCCCGCGACCCTGGACAATTCATGCACGGCAGTATTAAAGTATCCCCATAAGTTTCCTCCTTTTTTTCTATGTGAAATCAATAGACGATATTTGTTTAAGGTTGAACCGTCTTTGCTCTATTACCTTCTTCCAGCTCTCTGGAAGCCTCGTTATGCCCTATTTTCAAAACAGTTCCCATTCACAAAATATTCATCGAGCCGCGTTTTTATTTTGCATTTTACAAAAGACTTATGGGACAATATTAAATCTGGTAATAATTATCTCATCGTTTCGCGCGTTTCCGACTACGGCAGAAGGTGTCGCCTCGAATCGAAGCGCGCGTTTTCTCTCGACGAGAAGAAACCCCGACGATAGTTCAACACGTAAACGGTTCTTCTCTGCTATAATAAATCGTGTTCATTCACTGCGGACGATCAATGGAGCCGGCACTTTCTAATTGGCCAAGAAAGTTAGCGAAATTTCGAAAAAGAATCACTACGAGAGCTTTTCTAAAAACAGAAGCGCGGCGCTCCTCCACACACACGTTCGACAGAAATTTCCAAAGGTGTATTATCTCGTCTCCGTAGCGTCGCGCGCGTCCCGCCGATATTATCCATTCAGCTTTATCGATCCTACGCAACGGAATTTACTGACAACGCGCTATTTCTTTCCCGGTTATCGTCTCATTATTTCTGCCCCGGGTGATGTTTACACGGGCTCCGAACCACCGTACGGAGAAACGCGTTCCCCCGTTGGCGAGATAAGCACGAATCGATATTAAAAGCCACGATTTCGTCACGTTCCGGCACAGGGACAGGACCGTGTGACACACGCGATATCTCCTATCCAACCGTTCTCCAGTGCAACGCAGCATCCGCGCGCACGTACAACGGGCCACAAGAACGTATTCGAACGCTTTCTGTGTGTGTAACTTTGGCTATCTCCTACGTTGAATAAATATTTAGCGACTCCCAATTGCCGCGTCGTATGTTTAAATAAATATACATCTCGTAAGGAAAAAGGTACTTTGCGGTACGTCGAGGTATAGTATATAAAGGTCGAAATAGAACGAAGTTTCGATTCGGTTGAAAACGTAGCCTGCATAATTAAAAAGGATGACGTTGATTGCCGGCTCTTGGATGTTTGTTTCGAGTAGGTAACTTACCGAAAGTTATTTCAAAGAGTAAGCGCGGCGAAAATAGCATCGAGAGATAATTTCCGTTCGAAGAATGTTGGAAATAGTAGACCTTTACTTCGTGATATATTCGTTCAGCTTCTTTGAATCGATACCGTGCCCGCGAACGAGTTATCTCGACGCTAAACGCGCCGAGGTCTAAAAGCGACCGATACGCGTTGCCTTGTAAGAGTCGCGAGATTCAATTTATATAAATTCTGAAAAATTTCGTGACTATCATTAAGAAATATTGTAAGCAGTTTCGTGGTTCCGAATATTATTACGTCATTTTCCTATAATTATTAATAATTTGAATTATCATTGAATTTAATTTCATAAAATTCAAAAATATTTTACACAATTCGATAAGTTTAAAATAATCCTGTAAACCATTTAGGGGTTAACGCATAGCCAAAATGTTAAATGTATGTACGTAGTATTTTTATCTAATTTATACATTCCACGAAGTTAACTTGGACATGTTTTCATTTCGCATAAAGCTCCTCAGACCGGTTACAAAACAATGTACGTTAGTTGCGATTAGGCCTTGGTAGTTCTAGCGTCAAGATAAGATGATATTATTCATCGAACACATGTCGATTTAAATTCTAGACCATCGAATACTCATGAACGATATTTCAGATGGTTTTTCCCGAAATTTTACCCGTCTTTGCTAGAGTCGTAGAGGAAGAGAGAAGGAGGGAGAGAAAGAGAGAGAGAGAGAGAGGGTGCGCGCGCGTGTATGTGTGGTTTGTCATCGAGAAGACTTGTGACCGGTACTTTTCCGTGACGCGGCTCTGATAGAGCCGAGGACCGAACGGCTGCCGCATCTCTCTATATCTCTCTCTCGAATCGTGCGAAGAAACGTAGCGGCCGGAGGAAGCGAAGGAAAAATGGTGGACGCGCGGGTCCGGACGAGCAGTCGGCGGAGCACGCGTACGCAGGCGCGGTTTTATAACAGACATCATCGCATCGCGCACGTAGGCGGCTGGCTTAGTCACACTCTGCGCTTTGTATATCACTGCTAACAGGTCAGCCACGTACAGGGTGTTCGGTTCGACCAGCCAAAATAATACAAGGCCTAATAATATCGACACTTAAATATATTTAATTAATATTTAAATATATCTGACGTCTAATAATGCAACATCTCTCGACAGAACGACTGAAAAATATGTTGCGAAAAATTGTTAAATAATAAACGATCCTACCTATGCTTCTCAGCTGTATTTAATCAGTAACTAATAACGAATAATAATTAATTGAGAATGCATTTTACTTTGGCGCGGCAAACACCCTGCGCGTATCCCCGGTCTCGTCTCAAGAGCACGAGAGTCCTACACGCCGCCGCGTCGTTCCATGCCGCAGACAACACGCGCTCGAGCTGACGCACTCTATACAATGGTTCCGAAAACCTATTCTTAGACCGCGCGCATAGGAACCCCGAGAGATAACCTTGGGAATTGTTAATGAAACGAGAAAACAACGCCGTTCCGAGTCGTAAAACGAAATGGCGGGTGCTATCCGGCCCGGAATTTAGCCAGATGGAAATCAGTGGGAATTACGAGGGCCCGCGGGGGCATGGTGGTCGTAAAACGTAGCCAGTTTTCTATAAACCTCTGCTGCCTCTCTTACAACACCCCCCGCGCGCGCGTGCATTCCTCCTCGTACGGACCGACCCTTTACTTGGTTCCTTTTAAATCTCGTTTCCGGGAACCTTTTTTTACTACAGCCTGCCGGTGACGTCACACATTTTTACTAGGCTCTATAGCGAAAGCTAATTAAGAATTTAGGAGTGGAATGGGATAGAATATTAAGTGGGATGTTCGTTGAAATTTTTAATACGATATTGAGTAACATATTCAGTAAAATATTGAGCAAAATATTAAGTAAAATATTGAGTAGAATATTGAATAAAATACTGAATAAAATCATAAAAGTATTATCGCTATAATTCCGTCGAACGGTTCTCGAGACGCATGAGAAACGCTTGACGAGCACCCACCCGGTAGACTGAGACACGAGGAGACACGCATCAGCGGTGGGATGAACGCGATAATCGTTCGGTGACGTAGCACTGAGACCGATGTATTATACATACACGCGGTAGAGCGCTGTATCCGTACGCGATCGATGTGGAGTGTTGTTGAGGAACTCGCGTAGCGTGGCGATCATTTCGAAACAAAATAGACTTCGCTCCTGTTACCCAGCGTTGACAGCCGTCGTTTCTCACCAGCCTCCCAACACATGCACCCCCCCTCGGCCATCCTATATGTGTCGGACTAATCAATCGGAGGTAGAACGATATGTATTTTCGACGCATGATTGCTCTAGATTCTCGTCATTCCGAAAGCCCGCCCCCTTACCCGGCTCTACGGTCGACATCGATTCGGCACGACTCGAGAAAATGGCGAATAAATAAAAATGGGAGACAACGGATCTCTTCGATCATTCCTCTCTATATTACCAAATTATTAAAACCTTCGGGAATTTCATGTTGATCGAATTACGATTACAATTCGACAAATAAGTACATTAATAAAAAACGTGAGCTATGTAATAATAATTCTCCTGCTTTTTTTATATCAAGTTGACTGCCCCAATTACATTTATAATGTTTACAAACACAAGTCAACATATTTGATATTAGTACGAAGCGCATCGTTCTCAAAACGAAGTAAACAGGCGCGAAGTATCCCGTTCAATGGATCCCCTGTATCGGATTAATCTCGAAAATTAGCGGCGCGTAAGCGTTTCGTGCAATTACGCTGCATTATTAGCGGGAACAGGAGTGCGCGCGAGGTGTGGCGGGGGAGAGCGTGTAACGCGCGCACAGATAACACGGAACGTAGCAATAAATATAAGCGCAGCCGGTCGGGGAAAGAAAATGTACATATATCGTGTGTGCCCGGCAGTCAGATGATTGTACGCGAAATTCTATCGAGCGACGGAGCGCTCTACGCGATAAAGATACGAGAGGACGGACACGTTCGTGTCTTTTGCTGCGACTGTGTTCCCGACACTGTATTTACACAGAAACGCGTAACGCGTAGCGGTCAGAATTACGAAATTATCGCGCGACCGATCCGCCATCGCCTACGTAATCGTAGCGATTTTTCAAGCGAGCCTGCGCCGCAAGGCAACATTGTCGTCCAGCAAAAAGAAACGCGGGAAAAATCTGCGCGCCGATCGAAAAACGGCGGCGAGAAACTTTTTGAAAACTTTCCTGTCATATCTTACCGTTTATTTCCGGACGCTAATATCTTTGCCAGCGGTAATCTATTTTTATCGGGACACGCATACGCAGATTTCAATTCTATCTCTCGGCCGGAAACGCCGGCTTTAAAGGGGTGAAAAATTTAAAAAACAATGAAGCCGTGTTTCGACAGAGAAACCCGACGGACGAAACGGCAGTCGTTCTAGAAAATCTACCAGGACGGGTTGGTGCTCGGATCGTCACGGTTATTACGGTCATTTGAACGGAACTATTCTTAATAGATGCTTGCCCCGCGCCTTCGCGAGATTTCATAGCGTTTCATAGACCGTGTTTATTCCCTCCGCCGATTTATCTATTACTCGATACGAACCGATTTAAGGTCAGGTAACAGAAAAATACCTGGAGCGAGGTAAAACGGATAGCCGTCCCGTTACCTCCCCAGAAAATATAATTCATCGCTTCCACGGCATTAAACTCACTGAACACGATTCCGATTCGTTCGCTAATACGGTATATCCTTCCCTTTCCTATCCAGCAGCACGCATTTTTCACTTTTCATATTGTGTTACTTTTACTTGACGCGCCGGTGTCGCTCGATATTATGCACAAATGTGTGTTCCACGCATCGACGAGTCCACCGCGGATCTTTGTACGAACTTGTTTGTGTGTCATTGCGTAATATAAATTTCCTCGATGCGTCGGCGATCGAATAAAAATAAGATCGAAGAACGATTCTCTATACTACAGTTTACTGTTCTTTTTTACAATTTCCATTCGACGGAGATACGCGCGCAAAAATGTTAAATGAGTCTATTGAAAATGTGAAAAAAAAGAAAGTATTGTTTATTGAATACCGGCAACGAACGGTACAATATCGATGCGGAATAATAAAAAGAGTGTTTATCGGACAGAAAACGTGATCGGACAATTTTCAAAACTGTATTATTTACTGAACGCGAAAAAAAGAACTGGTCCGAGGATCGCGTGCGTGTAATCACCGTAACCGAAGCTAGCCATTCGACAACCGTAAACACACGCGTTAAGGTCGAATTAGAAAGTGGCCAGAGTGTCGAAATAACGGTCGATGACCAAGGTCGGGCCGCGGCGCGGGTCTGTACGTAGAGGTACGTACGTACGACGGACGTACGGGCGGCAAAACGCTTCGCGTTTCGAACCGTCTCTCGTCAATGAGAGAGCCTACTACGAAAAAAGAGCGCAAGAAAAAGGGGGCCACGCTACAGTTAGCTCCGCGATGCAGCGAAATATCGTGCCGCCGCCGCCGCGGACTGCGAACCGGTTTTCATGAAAGTGGCCGCAGCGCGCGCGCCGATACGATCGGATTAACACAGTAGGAACGGATTATTTTACGCGGCGATCAGAAATTCAAATTCTGTTCTACGCTGCTGCTGTGTAGACACATTCGAAAGTAATGCGATTCACAAACGGCCCATAATTGGTAAACAGAGTGAATGCGCGCGAACACGAGCTCCTTCTTTCGCGGAACGCCGATGGCGTGCTCTCTCTCTCTCTCTCTTTGCAAAAGGGCATCGACTGCGCAAAAAAATATATTAGGGTGTTCCATAAATTTCTTCCTTTTTTAATGCCAAATCAATCGTCGATATTTGTCGTTTAAGGCTGATGTATTGTGCTATATATGATCCGTTCTATTCTATGATCTTCTTCGTTTTTATTTCGCTTTTGGATCCGGTTACATTTATCACGGAATTTTTTATCGAGAGAAGCAGGTATTTTTTAAATGCACAGAAGAACTTTCTTTAAACGAAGGTCCTGGATTTTTATCGAGCACATTCACGAGGTCGTGCATAGCGTGGCGCGGAAAAGTCTTATAGGACACCCTAATATTCTCGGCGACGGTTAAACGCAATCGGCGTTCTGGAGAGGCCGACCTAGCCCAACCGACCGCTGTCCGTTAGGATTCACTAATCAAAATTATACTCGCAAAATGATCCGCCGTCGACAAGATTCGTAATAAAGCAACAACGGTCTCATTCATTGTGTCTAAATATACCGTGTGACGTCATCCGATCGGACGTCACCGCGCGGCAACTCGTATCTTTTGGTCGTCCCATCACGTGCTCGACGTACGTCTCCTTTATACGCGTTTGGACGACTGCCGGTCTCGTCCAGAATGAAGGAACCGGCTTTGGAATACAAGAGAGCCGAGCTCTGCGCTGATACGTTCATCGTCGAAAACGAGAGAGAGAGAGAGAGAGAGAGAGATCCTTTAACCCCTTGCAGTCGTATCGAGCTTATACATAGGTGACATGCTGGTCGGAATTAATTTTCATTGAACAAAACAGTAATCCATAATATACACGATTAAGAAGAAAAACAGAACTTAATCATTCGTTTTTTAAGGTTCGGATACATGTAACACGATAATATGTTTTAATTTTATGCAGACATAAAAAGAATAAATAAACAGTTTCTTCGTTGGCTGAGAGTAGACACACGACCGCAAAGGGTTAATCCGGCTTTGATTCTTCGAAGCCCGAGGGCCGCGTCTTTTAACGCACGCTACGGCTCTTTTCTCCTGCCAGATGGCCACGCGACCACTAAAACGTATTTCTATTTTTACCGTCCACCAATCAGATCGAGCCAAACACCGTTTGCTTTAAAAATGTCTATGGGATGACTGGTGAGACACGAGGAACGACTTCATTTCTTTTTTTTTATTTATTAAATCTGCAGCGAGTTCGATGCGAATTATTTTCCTCTGGTTTCTTTTATTTGAACGCTTTATCTCATCGACGGAAGGAAATATAAATTGAAGGAGCTTGGAAAAATGGTGTATGCGCTCGCTAAAACGGCAGAATCCATTTTAAGGATCGACGATCGATTACAGTTTTTGATATATTCGCGAAAAAATTATGCTGCCATTTATACGTCGAATTCTTGTTTCAGACGTGCACACATCGGGGCATCGTGTACGCGCGAGCCATCTTTTTGTTCCCGCATACACGTCGCGGTTACTAAACACGCGACATTTTGTCCCTAATTTTGGTACTAAATGAAAGAGGAAAATATTTGATCAGAATATTGTCCTTTGCAATTAATATTTAAAAGAATTCGCGAACGTTTCCTCTCTTTATCTCTCTCTCTCTTTAAAAGAAAACTAATAAAAGCACATTGCTCCTCCGATTTACGTTTCCTCCCGACGATAAAATAAAGCGTTTCGAAGAGAAGCCGTAGGAAAATAATCGGATTTAGGGCAGAAGTCACTGAACTGCAGATTTACCGGAGAGAGAAAAAAAAACTCTAAAGAAACATCTCGTTTACACTGTGTTCGGATTCAAGTCGAGTTATTTGCTGGAATCGGTGTGTATCGGAAACAGCAGCAGCAGCAGCAAGAAGATCGCACTTTCGGGAGACATCGTTCAGCTGGACGCGAATTCCAAGAATGGTGGGGTCACGTGACGCGGGCCGAATTTACGACGGCGGAAATGCAACGGGAGCGAGGGATCGGGGTTGGCCGCCGTACACCGTGCCATCTGTGAAACTCACCGTTCGACTTGAATGTGGTGGCGGTCTCGAAGCTGGGCGCCCTGACCGGGTGTTTCTCCTTGTTTCTATCCTGGACGTAGCTGACGGCGAGGCCGGTGGGCAGGGAATCGCCCCTGGTCAATGGCGGCCTGACCGGATGCTGTTCCTCCAAAGAGAGCCTCTTGTCCGCGTGCTCGTCCTCGTCGATAGTGGAGATCCCGCGTTTGAGCTGTGCGATGCCCCTGTTGTGGCTGAGGTTCACGTGATGCGCCACCGCGGCTAGGTGGGCGTTCGGGATCCTCACGTTGTTGCTCTTCATGCCATTTTGAATTTCATGAGTCTCCTCGTGTTGGCGCGCCATGGTGAGCCTGGCGGTGCCGGAATTAAATTCGGTGATCGAATTTCTATGATGCAGCTGGGAGTAGCCGGCGATGTTGTGATGCCTCGAATGGCTCTGACCCGTGTTCTGTATCGGCAGAACGTCCATGTTCGTCCCGCCGTTGTGCTCCGTGTGCCCGGTCGTCCTGTATGCCTTGGTCGTCGACGACCTGGCCTCTTGGAAACCGTGCGCCTTCTTCATCTGTTTAGCCGATTCCAGGACCAGGTCTATCCTGTCCGCGCCCTCGTAGTTCACGCAACCGCGACAAACGGGCTCGGAATAGTCCAGGATCATCGCCCAGGGCATCCTGGGCAGGTCGCACAAGTAACACTGCGTTCTCTTCCCCATCATTTTTGCAAGACAGCTTTTTCACGTCCGTGTATAGGCGGCGATCGACGACAAACCGTTCTCCTTTATCACTCACATCCACACTTTTAACGCGCGTTCTATCCTGATTCCCGTTTACCCGACCGCTTCTTCGATCGACGCACACTCTCTTCGGTCAACAACTTCGCACAGACAGAGTCGGTTCTCTTATACTCGTTTACAGCATATTCGGGGACGCCCACGGGACGCCGTTGGTCGGATCGTGTGACAAACACCGCGTATACGTATATATGTTATATATACAAAACACCACGCGAGAACAACTTCACACTAATGGAAAATATAATGATCACTTCGATACTCCCACCGAGTGAGTTTCACGCTTCCTTTCCACTCGTCGAGGTGCCGTGGCTGCATGGAACGACGCAGAGCGGCCGAAGCAAATAGGGAACGCAGCAGCAGCAGCAATAGCGCAGCCCGTACCGTCGATTCGATTATTTGTTTAAACGCGAACAAAACCCGTTTCGATGTGCGGTACACTGCGTTTAATTACGGCCGGCGGCCCGAGCCGAGCTGCCGCAGCGGAGAATAAAAAGAGCACGACACTACGACGCCAGATATATATTTTTGCCGCAACTTACTCGCTCGCAGCGAAATCGTTCACGAAAACCAAGCGGATCGGTGGTTCGATCGAGGGGGGGGGCCGCGCCGAGCGTCGACGCCACCGGGATTGGAGAGACGGACACGATGGACGAAACTAAGGAATCGTATTCTAGGTTGAACACGAGACACCAGACAAAGTAAATGGTATGCGCGCTCACGACACGACGTGCGGCTCTCGCTCGCCTGGTTGCCGTACGAGGAGACGAACGGAGACGAACGCTCGAGAATGCGGCGGTAAAGCGGAGCTACGGGTGTCGGTCCCCCCTCCTCTCGCCCTTCGGCCTGCCCCAGGCTCGCTCGCTCGCTCGCGTTTCCCTCACCCCGCCGCCCACTTACACTAGCCGCGTATACACCACGCACGGGTTCGACACAACGACGGCTGACGACGACACAGCGACGGCTACGACGCGCTCCGCCAATCGGGCGTTGTGGCGTCATGCCGCGTGACGTCATAGTCGCGAGCCGCGAGGCCGCGCATGCGCGCCACCGGCCGCCCTAGGGGGACACGTAGTCAGCGACCGGGACCCGAGCGCGAACGGATCGCGACGGTGGGAGGAAGACGGCGAATAGCGAGGGGAAAAAGAAAGATGGAGATTGTACGCGCGCGCACTTGATCAGCGTACCCACTCTTCTCGCGACGAGAGGCCCACTTTACACCGGAGAAAATGCTGCTAACGAACCACCGCTCGGAATGATTTCGTGTAATTTTTTATGAAACAACGAATATCGAAATATTCGCAGAAGTTTAATGCTATTTCCAAATGCTGTTTGATTCGATGCGTGAAAGAAAGTACTGTTTCGTGATATTTTTTCGTTTAATGCTCTAGAAAAGCGCTATTATTTGTCTTTGGTTATGAGAAAATACTATCTTTTGTTTATAGTCCGATCAAAATGTAACGTATAACATGATACATTGTTGCAACGGCGCGTCTTCCATTACGGATCGAGAGGACAAAATAGCGTTTGCTAAAAACAAATTAACAAGATCGATGCTAAATAGAAACTTTGTTACAATCGCAAACGTATTATATCCTTGGGTTACTAATAATGACCGAGACCGTGTGTGTTTTTATAGCGTTCGCACGGTTTCCAACGGCCATCGAGGATCGGCGACATGAAACCTGACACAGTGTGCAAAAATCGAAAACGGCTCCACCCATTTCCGATCCGCGCCGACGACAATGTTTCTCAATCCGAGAAATGAAATGTATGTCGAGAAAAGTGCCGCTGACCGTTCGACTCACGAACGTATGCACGATTGATCCTCCGACGGTTCATTTGGGTCGGCCCGAAACGTGTTTGCTGGCAATAACGTTGAACACAATGTTCCTTTTTCTTCTTTTCTCTGCCAAATACCGTCTGGAATTAGCCGGCGCATGTTACTTTGAAACCGTTGATCGACGTGAAGTCGTTCAAATTTGTTTAGCGACTTTTCGCCAGAGAAACGTAAGAAACATTTGAAATGCGAGTTGCAGGTGGGTAACCGTTCATTGACGTAGAGGCTACTGTAATAATCTATACCACTTGACGATTTCCGTTGACTTTTGTTTTACAGTAATCTCGAGATAGACCGATTCACACGACCTGCCTTATCACGATTATCGTCAATTAATAACGGGACTTCGGGTCGTGAAAGAATTGGATCGGTAGGCTGAGACGCGCTCGAGTGAAATTGCAGCGAACGAATGACATAAACAATGGCTATTCATGTCGCGCCGCAAGCCGGATGATCGCATAGTGGCGTGCCATTTTATCAGGTTTTCTTTCGCGATAAGGGAATAACGTGATAACGGTCGCAGGAGGCTCGCCATACGGAACGGACGGTCGGTTAGATGATCGGTTATACCATTATCGTTATAGCAGCAAGGTAGGCGACAACGATACAACAATTCCATTCGCGATTACACATGTTCGGTTTCGTTAATAAAATACCTGTCGAAACCGGCGATTTTTTTTCCTGTTCGCAGATGTTGGCAATGATTATCACCGGCGCCGCGCCATGGAAGTGTCCGTATCGTACAACGAAGAGGAAAAATTCGTAGTATGCTCAATCGATTAACAGCGGCGTTAAAGAAGAAAAGATTCCGATAAGATTGTTGGAACGGCATTATCAGGAAATGTATTGAATCACGTGATTATTGTTCCGTCTGCGTTAAATATCTTTTCGTCATCTCGAACGACGCGCCCGATGTCGAAATCTAATTTTGATATCCTCCGCGAAAGCAGAACCTGATAAACCAGCGCGTAATCAGCGACCGAAACGTTGCATATCATCGCTGAACGTCTCGCAATGACAAAAAAAAAATGTAAATACTATACTATCTATTGTCGCGATGGCAGATATTTTTTTTTTCGCTTCGATTATTTGGATAAAATGGAGGACGCAGAGTCGTAAACGTTGTAAACGGCAGGAAAACCGTACAAATATCGCGACCGCGTTTACTATACGATTTATTTGCGAATGAATATAATAGCGCCGAACGTTCGATTGATAAAACGTTCCTCGCGCATTATGTGCCTTCGTTAAACAGTACCATCCGGATATCTACAGATGTGACATCACTCTGACATCATACGCCAATACAACTTTGTAACGACGTAACTTTCGACGCGGTCCTTCGTTCCAAGGAAAATAACTTCAGCCACGCGCTGTCCAGTATTTTGGAGGAAAAGCAATTCGACTCTGTAATTTCAATATTTCGAAGAGATCTGAAACCTGTTTCGAAAGCGCGACGAACAAATATACGTGCGTCGCTCGGACGCGATTTCATCGTTCCCGCGACTTTATCTGCGACTACGAAAAAGAAATTGCAGTGGTCTCGACTGTGCTCTTATCGATAAACTTAATCGGTATTATCCTTCTCCGGTTCTATAAATAATAGTATCGGCGGACAGATTAAAAACGCAGTTTCGTCTAGCGATGTTACTTCCCTGTAAGCTTGCTTTTCAGAAACCACGATAGAATAAACTCGTCTATGCGACGGACTCGTCGGCAGACAGTCGTCAGACATCCGTGTCATGAATATTGTTGTTTTTTGCGAAACTGCTCGGCGATACTAGCGATAACAATGTTTACCATTTTTATTTTTTTTCAGATTTCTATTTCGCGTAAGCGAGACCGCGTCGTCGAAATCAATCGCGATAATCGTCGCCGATAATGACATAAACTTTTTAAGAGGCGCCACATACCGAACGTAAACGTGTATGTAACGTGCGCGCGTCAGTGGGTTACTATATGTATGTATTTCATAGGGGCAAATGATAGGGCAACTTTATCTAGCGCGACGCGCCACAAAATTATTTCCGCTTCGTCGAGACACGCGGTAGACAGGTCTGCCCTGTTGGCATCTTCTTTTCATCGAAATGTCGGCTACAGTTTTTTATCTGATCGGTCACATTTGTATTGTACTTTTTAACATAACGAAAGCAATTCTGAATAGTCTCGCGAAATCAATACATCGTTTTACAAAGATTAAAAACGACCAGTTTTGCGATCTTTTATTTCAACTATTAAAATTCTACAGATTTTTTTTGTAGGAAAAATAATTGAATAAATGTTGTAAGTCAAGCGTGTGTTATAATAAAAATTGGTGGAAACTTAAATAAATTCAGTCTCTCGTAAATTATTAAACCATCGGTCAGATTCGGTGCTCGGTAGGTTTAGCGTTAAGCTTGAGGGTCGAAGAATATTTGCAAAAGATACGGTCGTTTCTTACAGAGATTTCCAAGATTAACCGTAATCTCCGATGGCAATCGATTCGGAGCGGAAGATTTTTCGAAACGAGCGTCACCGACGTGCATAAGAATCGTTGTGTTGACAATGTTCGCGGGCGCACGAGCTCCGAGCATTGTAAACGGCCCCGAGATCTCTATCGCGGAATACGATAATTTTTTAAATGTTAATGTTTGATGAGTTGACAGTAAATATCCGGACACACCTGGTACGTGTCATAGGGTTATCGTCGGTTGAGCGATTACGTAACGGAATTTAAAGCGTTTTTAACGGAATATTTCACTCGGCTGTTCATAATCGGCGCAAAAATACGGTTATGCAGCTTAGTTGGCCGGTCAACGGTATATCTCAATCGGAGAACCGTATCTTAATCGTTGACAACTAAAATCAAGGGAAGACAACGAATGCACTATCCATTGTGCCGTAAGAAGATTCGCGAGATTCTTTTTTACTAGTAGCAAATAAGCGGAAATGTTTAAACTATTATATTAGCACGACAATGAAATTGTTCCATGTGTAGCGAGATTGTAAATAAGACGAGCATTCCACGCGTTATAAAACACTGCAATGGCGTCAAATTATTAAACGACACGTTTCTAATTATAGCGACCGTGTTATTATTTTTCTCGAGTAGACAGTTTTTACACGTAATCGAAACGCGCGATCGCTCAATATTTATTTTGCTGGCCTGAGGACACGTTTCGTCCAGAGCGCTGTTCCTTTCCGGATCTAACGCCGGAGACTGAAAAAGTTGCGGTTGTAAATAGTAGCCAACGAACCCCGTACACGTTTCTGTATTTTAGGAGAATACGCGGCCAAAGAATCGCAGAGGAATCGCAGACGAATCGACTGGCCGGCGTAGACGCGGTTCCCCGACCGCTCGAACCCGGTAACAAAGAGATCGCCGTAGTTTTCCGAGCGTAAGTCTGGCTTTGCCGGCGAGCTGTTTTACGTGCTCGTTCGAGAGTCGTATGTCTCGTGACGTCATCCGAGGCTATGGCAACGCCGCGAACGATCCGGCGGTGTTGCCGGGCCCGCGCCGGTTTCTATGTGCCGGAAATCCAGAGAGTCTCTCTCTCGGCTCTATGTAGATTCACGTAAACCCTGTTTGTTTCCCAAACGATTCGCTGATCGTGACGATATATGGTTACGGAGCACGCACGTCCCCTTTGTGCTCGCCAGCATACGGACACGGAATTTTACAGAAGTCCATCGGCAAACAAGAAATCCCGCGGTGGCCCCCGCCGATTCCTTTGTCGGAAAGCGTCGTCGTTCCCGTTCAATTGCGAAAAGCAACGCGTCGGTTCACAGCAGATAATATCATTCTGTCACGTTACAATGTATGCTAGCCGGGGAAAATCAATCCGGCGCTTCTCTACTAACCTTTTGCCGGAACACCGTCACCCGGCGGACTATCCGCGTCGAAAACATCGGGCTCGCTTCAAGGGTCCGTTGCGATATTGACCCGAGGTTGCGTTAGGTTATTTCTGTCGGGGGTTCATGCACCTTTTCAGGTGAAACGTTCGAATTTCCGCGACCGACACCCTCCTCGTACCATCCTCCTCCTCCTCCGCCCCCTCCTCCCCCTAGCCCTCTTCGCGATTCGAGAGTTTTCTCATCCCCGATAGGAATACGCGTTTAAGCGTATTTACGGATGTTACGCTATCTTCCGCGGGGCCGCCGTTCGGCCATGTCCTTGACCCCGTATCGATGGCCGAAACGGTCGAGGCGTCGTCGTCGTCGTCGTGTGCAATGCCCCTGTGGAAGGTAAAAGATACACAG
Source organism: Augochlora pura (assembly GCF_028453695.1). Taxonomy (NCBI): domain Eukaryota; kingdom Metazoa; phylum Arthropoda; class Insecta; order Hymenoptera; family Halictidae; genus Augochlora; species Augochlora pura. The sequence continues at coordinate 23,477,166 of NC_135777.1, read as the reverse complement.
ACCGGACTCCTTTCTATGCACGCTCAAGTGGAATGTAAAGTGATACGCTTGTGGATGCACGGCGCCGCATGTACTCCTTATTTCGAGCGTGTGTATCGAGACACCGGCTGTGTAATATTTCTGAAAACGATATTAGCAGATCGAATGGTAGCGCTATTTACTACGGTATCGACCATGACGACGATTATGTTTCGTATACGTATAACGCGACCAGCGAAATAGGAATTTGAATTACGATAGCTGTCGATGAATAAACCGAAATGTTTTTACACACCCGCAAATCATTGGACAAATCGAAGCGTACGAATGGTTTGGTCGCGTCCCTGACTGTTTCTTATCTGAAACGAAAAATACATCTATTTCACAACGAATTACGTTTCGCCGGTTATGCAACCGAAGAGTTCCGACTCGTCGTCGGCTGTGTTAGGGTCTCGTGTGTCGTCGAAATGAAAAGGACACGGTCCCTTCTCGGAGCGAGCCGGCTCTTTTTACGGCGGTAAGAGGAAATGACCGAACCTGGCATGGCTCGCGTGATGGGGAACGATCAAGGATGCGGACGATCCTTTAAATCAACCCCTGTGCCGGGTGTTTACCGTTCGAAATGGACCAAGGGAAGAGGATACGCGCGCGATATGCGACCTAATTCAGTACCCTACTGATAACGATGACGTCACGATGCCTCGTCTACTCGTTACTAGTCACGGACGGTACGTGACACGGGACCCAACTGTAGAGATGAGCAGGGGCGATAATGATGCTACACTACATTACGTTATGCGTTACGTTACGCTGTTTTCCTCGTGACACAACACGCGGCCGGTTTGTTCTCTCGTACGACCGGTCCGCGTGTCCATTCGATCGCGAAGATGCTGTCGGGGAACACCCGTGCCACAGCTAACACAGCACCTAAACACTTACAACAACCCGTGTCTCTCCAGCCATTACCGATATAGAATAATCCACTGGAATTTACAAGGGCGAACGAATCAATTTTCGGACGATAGAACTATTATTTCGATCGTAGATTTCTTATGTGAAATTTTGAAACTCGAAGCCGTTTAGGTAGACTTTTTCTCTATAGAAAACTCTATAAATTACTTAATTCGTAAATGATAACAAAAATGGTGCAGAGTCTAAGCAAAATTATAATCTTTTTTAAATGTCAAACCTAGACGAAGTTCATCTACGTATATGAACCTTGACGATTTATTGTTTTATTTTAGGGACCGTGGGTTAACGGAAATAGCCGCGAAATTATTTGCAAGCTCGGAGATCGGAGAGTGTCCGAGTGGCGGCCGTAGGGCGCACACCATCGTATTGGGAGAGTTCTGTCTCCCAGGGCGTGCGACTTCGTGCATACCCGCAGCATTGATTCGCGCTGGAAAAGTACGAGAGACGTGAGAAAATGAAAGTACAGCAGCCGCTTTAGATCGATCAGCCCCGGCGAGAGAACGGGGACCGGTCGTCTCACCGTCGTCGTCGTCGTCGTCGTCGTCCTTACGTCGCGTCGGCGTCAACTCACGAGATTGCGCGATGATGTCATGTATTCGGCCGAGTTTACGCGTGTTTGTAAACAGGCAGAGGGAACGAGAGAAATAGCCCAGAAAGACGGACCAGGAGCGAATCAGGGGAAGGGGGAAGTAACGACGTCGAGAAAGAGGAGAGCGGGGCGGGGCGGTCGGAGGAAGGCAGGGAAGGAAGAAGTGGAGAGAGAGAGAAAGAGAGAGCCTTGTGTCAGGCACCTTGCCGTTCCAACTGCGCAGCATCTCGCCCGGTTCTCGTACGGTTTCGTCGAGGTTCTTTACGCAGCGTCGTCGCGCGTCTCGTTTTCTCGTGTACGAGCGTGACGTCATGCTGCAAGTTTCATCGGAATAGCCGGCCGAGGAGCGGGGGAGAGACGAGCCTGAGGGAAGAGAGAGGGGACGTTATGTGGGGATGGAGAAAATGGGCGGGAGACGCGCGCGCCAAATATATACCGGGTGTTCGGATTTCGCTATGCACGGAGATTCCTGCGAACCGAGGCGAGAACCGGGAACGTTTGAGTTACGATTTTCGTTTCGTTGCTCGGTCATTCGCGATTCTGACTTTCCAGTGGCTGGAATTAATCGTTCGAAACGCTTTATGGGTTTTTACAGATTTTTAACCCTTGTCGAACGTCGGATATTCAGACACAATGTGTAATAAATACATTGTAATTTCGATAAGGCTTGGCTAAACTATCAAGCATTGAATGCGTGTTGCTCTGTAAGAATGGCAAGACTGAATTTATTCAGAATTCCTACATTTTTTATCACAATGGTTTCATAGCAATCTTAAAATAATTTACTGCTACCCTTTGCGATCAAGCACCGTTAAAAATTTTACTAAATAATTTTATCACTGTCGAGATGTATTTATATTTTTAACAATAGTTGAAAGTGTAACGAATCGCAGAATTCAGTTCCATAATATATATCAAATGCACTCGGTTGTATAAAATGAAAATAATAGAGGTAGGAAAAACTAGTTTGGATTTTAAAATGGTTCTCCGTGCTTTTTTATCCCGATCGTTCTTATACGTATCTTTCGAAACGTTGATCGAATGTGAACACCCGGTAGACGCGTACGGCGGCGTATTGCGCGTGCGCAGACGGAGCTGCAGCGTCGATGCATCGACTGTTACCTGCATACAGCATACAGCGGTCTGCATGCAGAGTACTAGCGCGGTGACATCGCTCGTGTGTAGCTGTTGGTTGGCTCGTTGGTCGACTGCTTTTGCCTCAGCCCTCCTCTCATCTACCTACTGCGCCTATATCTTCGTAGCGTAACCGGTTACGCGCCGCGTGCAAAGTCCTACCATGCCGCCCCGTGCCCCTGCGGCTATATCTCCTTCCTCCTTCCAGTCGCTTCTTTTCCTTTCTTCTCAGACCCATCTCTCTTCCGAATCGTTCCCAACCTCCCCCACTTCTTCTTTCTCGCTTTTCTTTTATGCATCATTCTCGCTCCTCCGGCACGACACAACCAAGGAGAGCGTACCATGCGCAAACGATGCAACAGCAGACCAGGCTAGCCACCTAGCTGGCTGGCTGGCTGATTGACCGGCTGCCTCGCTGGCTGTACGCGAAGCCTGTAAATAAAGCGTCGAATTGTTCGAACCGTTCGAACAAGCTCGGATCAGAAAATGCGGCGCGAGTCGCGCGCAGCTGGTTCCGCGCAGGTTTCTCCAGGTATTTTTTTTCCCGTTGCCTCTTTCTCAGGACTCCTTTGTCGAGCTTCGTACATTTTTCATAGGCCCTAGGCACCGCGCGCGCGAGTTGCACATTCGACAAGATGGCCGCGGTGTTCGAGGGCGGTGTTACCTTCGCAGTTCGGGAATATTGCACTGGCGATTTCTTAACACTACTAGATTTACCAGCAATTTAAGTATAACCTTGACTGATCTGGTAAATCTAGCGTTAACGATGATCAAAATTCACCGTTGAAATTATTCTAAATTGCGTCTTTTCCAAATACCAAAATACAGGAAATGAATAGGACTTATATTGGCCAGTGATATTCTCTTTCCTCGCGAAGCTTACGCCAGGCTATTAATTTTTCGAAGGATCCCCGGTTCCCAGCGGTCATCCGCATACCGGGTCATGCTCTTTATCCTATTCGGTCTCCGTCCTGCCACGCAATTTGTCCGAGCATGTAGTATTCTCCGCCACGCTACAGTTGTCTGCCTCGGTCAATATCACATCGTACTCTCCGGTACGCGCACTGCGCGTTAATGCCACACGGTTCGCGGTCTCGTTTTTAGAATAGGTTACATCAGCTCGGTCATGCACCCGTTATATGTGTGTATGTATACAGAATTTACGAACCGCTTCTCCGCGCCGCGTTTTTCCACCGGTTTCGCGGTGCCGGGACGCACAACCCGTTGGTACAGACGGCGCGCATAATTCTTCCGAAACGATATACATACCTTCTACGAACGAATGCTAAGACATGAACACTCTTCGATTTTAAATGGACAAGCAACGATTATTGATGCCGACTAAATAGGGGAATAAAATATATGATATGAACAATTCCTTATTTCTCTAATACAATTTGATTTGATGATTTTATTCGTTGTTATATCTGAATAAAATTTATTCGAAATGTCCAAGGGAAATTGTATCGAAATAATACCAAACTCTTGTATAGTGTATACGCGCGTAGCAATGTGACGAATCGAAATTGATTCCACGGAAGCATATACCGTGAAAAAGACACTTTGTCAGGTTATGTAGCGACAAGACATTGGAATGGTACCATCGTACAACGAGTGTCGGTAAGTACACACGCGGTGTGTACTCGGGTACGAGTGACGAGTACAATGGCGACACGAAGTTATTGAATCAGGCGTGGTCATGTTCGAGTTTCGTTTCCTTTCTTAGGTCCCCTCCCCCCTAATAGTTTCCGCGGGCAATGCCACCTAACGCAGACGATGGTCCGAGAGAGCGCATAATGCACCGGACGGTTAATGGCGTGATGGCGTGACATCGGCGTACACGCGGCCCCTGTGGTGGGGGCAAACGGAACCGAACCGAACCGAATAGAACCAAACGAAACGAAACGAAATGAAACGGCTCTAGAACGCGATGTCGCGTGTCCCATGTTTGCAGTCGCGTGCGTCGCGAGTATTACACGCGATCTCTCGACTAAATGCTTCGGCTCACGAACGCTGTTGCCGACGCCGACGCCCGCCGCTACGTCGTTTCGCTTCTTCCCTTCGGCTTCTAATTCCTAACCCTTTAAACCACTCCCGAGCCGATACCCCGGTGTATACGCTGTTCCTATTACTCTGAGCCCGTTGGCGATTAGACGTTTATCTCGCACGGCAAACGGTTATAAATATTGCCGCGACGGGAAAACCCGTGTACCGCGACACGATTGCTTCTTGCTTTCCCGGACAACGGCGTCCGCGATTCGATCTTTGATTTACCGCAATGGAAAGTCCCGTCGGTGAGTAAGCGAACCGGCGGTATAAGAATTCTCGGCCCCTAAACGGAACGGTTTTTTAATATAATAAAACCGAATTCCGTTGACCACCATTCGACGGAGAGCTGAGATTATTTAACGCGTTCACGCGGCATGGATATTAATAAGTTTCTGAGAATTTGGTTTTGTAAGTTCTGTTTAAACAGAGTATTATAAAAGTCGTTCTTTAGGTTGTTTCAAGTAACTTTTTCCTTTACAAAATTTTTCTCCGACGTATCGTTAACGAGTTATTAACGAAAAAGCGCTGATTGGCTCGGTCGCCTCGCGCCAGTCGAGCTCAATTCAATCGAGCAGAAGGCTTCGATTGAATTTTCGCAAAGGAAAACTGTTGCTTTAAATCATCTCAAGAATAAAAATAAATATTAATAAAATTGAACAGTAAATTTTCACGTTTATTAATGCGTAAACATATTAAGTAACATTTTGTCAAAACGGTAGAGGGTTGAAGTTCCCTTATCTTCGATAAGCGGTTTCGTGCCCAAAGGGGAACTCGGCGCGTAATAATTCGCTAGCGTTCCAACGTTTAAAGCGAGAGGCGTGCAGAGTTCGAGCGGCTAGAGTAATACGCGTGATGCAGCGTCGCGTATCTCCCGAAGGGAAAATGCACTTGTAGAATGTGAACTTGACCGGTACGTGCGTGTCTACGTGTTCTTTTGTCAAGACCTCGTGAGAAAGCGTTCCACAATGACACGGTTATATACGCGCGGAAAGGAACGACGAGCGACTCGGCGAGAGCGCGGTGCGGTTGTTGCTGCCTCCGCGAATCGCCTTGCACAACAGGCCGGCAAATATAATGACTGTTCAAAAATTCGCTCGTTTCTTTTTTACGTAATCCCTGAATGCATAATGCCTTTTTTTCGGAATCGGAAACCGGTGTACGAGCGAGGTATAAATGTGTATACCAAAGTAGGCGAATCGCGGCGACAGCGTGACGTAAGAGATCCAGCGTGAATGAAAACACCGGACTGTTCGTGTGCCTGGCTGGCTCGAAGTATAAATATGTCCTGACAAAATGACCCGAACTTTTTTTCTTCGACCAGCTTCGTCGTATAATAACAGTAATAATAACGTTTCGGTAAAGAAATGTATAAACGGGAGAGAAACATATGTAGAGAATGGTGTGTTAGGACATGATATGGCTCTCTCGCTTCAAGTAGAAACTTTCTCTAATTTATCGTACAAAATTAATTTCGTTAGATGTTGGTGTTTTATTAAAATTTTTCAAGATTATTTAAGGTATCCTGTTTAATAGAAAACTCGATATTATAGTTGTACTCTTACCAAAAGTTTTTTAAAATAATATTAAAATAGTATCTAAGACAGACAACGAAAAAACAGATCTTTTTAATTGAATAATTTGCCGGGCCATCTTTTTGTCAACGCCAACGCGCCGCATTAGGCGGAATTGGACGGGTTTTGGCAGTCCGTAAACGGGGAGCAGTTGTGATTTAAAGTGATAAAATCGTGCCCAATATAACTTTTTTAGCGAGATCTAATCGGATGACCCGGCAGATGTTCCCACCGCGTTATCGTTGTTTACCTTCGACGAAATTTTCGGTCGAACAAGTTGGAGGATTTTCTGTCGCCGTAAATTATACCCGAGGTGGCAGCTGTTAGTCGATTTCGCTCGTCATTCGATGCTCACGAATTAATACACGCGGCTCTGTAATACGTTGCAACTTTCATTAAATTGGAAACGAACTCGAGCTATGGTAGTAGACTTTTACTGGTTTCTGGTTATTCGAAAATATTTATTACAAATTTGCTCCGTCGATCATCGTTGACAATGAAAAATGTACGAAAACAGAAGTTAAGTAAAGATATCTCGTTTCGGTAGATAAGTGTTTACAGTAAATAAGTGTTCTTAGTAAGGAAAAGTAAGTTTTAGTAACTATAAGCTTGAGCAACTATAAATATAAATTTCAGTAACTATAAATATAAGTTTGAATATATACATGCAAGTTTCAGTAAATAAATACAAGTTCCAGTAAATAAATACACGTTCGAGTATATAAAGCCAAGCCTCGGTAAATAAATTTCATTTCGGTAAACATCAGGGAGGAAACGTGGCGCGCGGTGCTCCGCCGACAGGCATTAGGAAGGGCACACATCCGATCGGCCGGAAGTACGTTTGTACTTCGGGTTTCGGTAGTCAGCCTCGGTAGTTGTAAGTCTTCGTTCCTGCTACCCTCGCCGAAGTCGACGGGGATTTATGGCGGAACGCGCGTTGCCGAACATTCCCATTAATTCAATCAATCAAAGTAACGCATACGCTTCCTGTTCGAGGCGGCAGCAAAAATAAAAAAAAAACTCGTCGCTAACTTATTCGAGTTGCATCGCTGACAGTTCGACCGTTTGACGTTCTCCATCGATTAAATAGACAAGAAAAGAAACTCGGTGCGCGCGTATGCGCCTCACACAAACATTTATAACCTTGGCGAAAAAAGAAACTAGTCCCAGGACAGACGTCATCGACATAATGCGCGTATCAATGAACCATAAAAAGTTGATCTCGCTATTAAGTCGAGAGAGAGAGAGAGAGAGAGAGAGAGAGAGAGAGAGAGAGAGAGAGAGAAAGAGCGAGAGAGGAAGAGGGAGAGAGAAGGAGGAACGGCGATCGGCTGGCCACCGGCGGTCGTTTAAATGGAAAAAGAATTCCGCGGCGAATTACCATGAAACGTTAGTCTAATACGTATGTATATCTAACGACGAAGCTGGTCATATCAGGCGAGAAATGACGACGTAGGAAGAATACATAATCGCATCACGTTTTCGCTATTCCATTCTTACACGTGACCGCACATACTCTCTCGTCCACCGCCGCCGCCACCGCGCCGCCCCGCGGCCGTTCAATACAACCAAAGACGTCGTCGTGTGTACTACGTGCACACACGACGGCCAACGCCACGTGTCCGACGGCGAAGGAAAAAACAACGGACGGTTAGAAAAAAAAGATGCGATCGTTGTCGGATTCGTTCGGCCGACGGGAACATCTCGAAGGACGCGCAATCTTTCCGTATCCGGTCGCGAAAATTACCGCTTCCTGTTAGGACGTCCGAAGAGGGCGTAGCTGTCGTTAGATGAATCATGCGAGCTTCGCCGGTTGCGCTAGCGTAGAAGGCGAGACCTCGCGCCGATCTCGTCCTTACATGGAACCACCAAACGATCCGCTTACAATAAATTAGCTCGCGTAACAGGCAGGCGTCTCGCGCGTTAACAACACTGTTTATAATTTAGATTTATACCTCGACGAAGAAATATTCGCGAGACCTTCCCATACGTGCACATACGTATGTGCGTTCTCTGTTCTTCTATGTCCCCTGTTCGTACGATACCTAACGCTAAACCTACCAATGTAGCTGTAGCTGTACTGCTGGCTCGACGAAGAGAATACAATATGATTTTATTCAACCGTTTATATAAATTTTACTATGAAAATATATACATATGTGTATAATTGAATAAATTAAGAAAAAAAAAGAAATAAAATAGGCACCAAAAGAATGAAAGAAAATGCCATTAAGGACTGGAAATAGCAAAATGGAGACCTTGCGCGACACTCGCAGGAAACAGAAACTTCGTAGACGTTCGCATCTATTTAGAATAATTTAGACGGGTTATAAATAATCCAAGATACTACGAACAGCGTCATCGTTTTCTGTTTTGTCTAGTCCGGTTCGTCATAAATGCATAAAGTCCGCGGTGGTCTGGTAATGAAAATGTAAATCGATCGGCGTCGCGTACGAGCGTGTGCCGGCAGGATCTATCGAGGATCCGTCGATCACGTTACTCGCGCGGTAGCGGATCAGGATCGTGCGGAAGGACGCGTACCGGCCGGATCAGACGTGGTAGGATCATCGAATGGAATCAGAAACGACGCGTGAATTGCGAAGCTTGATCTAACGGACGACGCGTTAGGCATAGCTAGTAACCCACATTTATGATAGACCGCTTTTATAACGCTTTCTCGAGTAAAGGTAGCCATCTGCTGGGGCACCTGACTCGATTCACCTGCCACAGGTATGTACTTACGTACACGGACTGGCTGGCGGGCGTCCGCCTGGCGACGTCAGGTGTTTCTACGGCCGCGCGCCGGCTTAACGGCGCGTCGAAACAAAGGAGAGGGTGCGAGGAGCCCGAACCTGACGTTTTCTCTTTTTCCTGATCCTTTTTTTTTTTTCGTCTCCCGCCCCCACCCTTTCCGTCCGACATATCTGATCAAGATTGGAAACCGGATAATCGGTCTTCCGACTTTAAATTTTCGCTTCCAACGATATTCACCGTCGACAAGAAATCGATTATTTTTAGAATTCAAGACGCTAAACAAATTTACGTTGGACGTAAATAATTAGTTTCACATTTTTATTTTAAATATACCGAAAGTATAAAGTGGCCTTCGTTGGATATAAAAATTACATTAAAATTATTGTCGGATGAAAATTCAGAGAAATTTAATTGAATTCATTCGATAATTTGTTCGATAATTTATCTTTGACTTTGCTACGTTCGATGTTAAAAGAATTGAAAAAAATGTCAACGTATCGAGATGACTGAACCCTTTTTCCCTTAATGTTACTATAGATGCTAAGGAGGAGTTGTCGGTATAAACACTGCCGTAATTGTTATCGAAGCACTTATCGCGGGGTAATATCGGGGGGCCAATGAGCGGCTTGCGCGCAAAAGCGCAGCTTTCGCTCTCGAAGAGACGCATAAATATTTATGTCACCTCGAGATGCTCCGAGCTCTGGTCGTCCATCGTAATTTCTTCGCGGAAACGTACACACACGCTTTGATTTCGTTCGCTGATGCAACGTGATCGGGAGGAAATGTTGGTTTCCGTTTGCGTCGCCTATTTTTCTTTTTAAGGAAGAACGTTCTCTACCGAAACGATGATTCATGCGGCGTACTTACGTATTAACGACCATAACACGACGCGGTAAAGAAACGTCCTTCGGCTTGTAAACAAAACTAGACGATTCGGGAAAGAGAAGATACGATTATTCGAGCCTCGTGCCACGCTTTTATAGTTGCTGATTGCGGGCATACATAAAAGCCAACAATTATATGACCACTGGAAAATGTAAAGAAATTTAACGACATCACAAAAATAAACAAATATATTTTTTTATAACCTCGAAATGATTCACTGAAGTCATCAGAACTCCGGTTGAAAATTATTAAGAAAAAAAGAGATATTAGAAATTACAATGCCGTTGTCGATGCTACGGCGAAAGGGTTTTTGTTTGAACAATTTTTAACGGAACGCGTGTGGGTGGTGCCGCGAATAGCCTGACCGCCGCTCAACAAAATTAATGAAGAAGATCGTGCCGTTAATATCGCGCCGTTATCAGATAACGTTTCCCGCTTCTTCCACGGCCCGACAATGTCCGCCTCCAGTCACGGGACCGCGCTCTCCTAGCCGTAGGAAATTTCCAAAGTTTATCTAAGATTTCTGTTTGTGTCGTTGGTGTGTACGTTTATTGACACGTGGGTGCCGCGGCTCGTGTGCCCGCAGAGCACCGGCCGTACACGTTCGATTATATTAGAGACGCGTTACGTGATAGTACACAATCTCGCCAGACGAATTATTACACGCTTATAAATATTCAACCGATTACGCGTGCTGCCCCGACGATTTATTCCCGACGGTTTTAATACTTCTTTTCTTTTTTTCTCTTTCGCCGACCGTTCTCGATGCTACAATGAACAATTCATGAATCCGCTACCACCGCCCGATGGAATTGGACTCGCGGTTCCCAAGGAGTTCTGAACTTTCGCCGGTGTCAAGGATCCTCCAACTTTTATTTTTATTTCGCGCGCGCGTCTTATAAGTATAGATGTCCTCATTCGATACCGGGATACCTTTAAATAATAAAGATTAAAGGAAAAAGGCGTTCGATGTTCTGTCTCTTTCGTTTTTCAGAATAATTTAATATTATGTTCTTTGAATAAAAACGAATAAAAATAAATATAATGAAAAAGAAATCTATATAAATCTAGCTATTTTAATTTCTCAATATTATTCCGAATATACGTGAAAGACGTAAAAATGGAACAGCGAGCCACGGCGATTAATGCTTCCGCCTTGTAAAAATATTTAAAGACATTCCAGTATCGTACTTTATTCAGATTTATTAAATTATTAAAATACTTCCGAATCGTTTTATTTAAATTGTCAGATTTCGACGCGGTTTCCGGGCGACAGGTGAATGCAAATCAACGATCCCAAAAATTATTGTTCGCCCCGGCGACCATTGTCGCCGTTTCATAGCCGTCTGCGAATAGCGGCGAATTTATCATTGAATCGATGAGAGTGCATCGGGCGTTCGTGAGCAGGGATATTTTAAAGCGTCTCGTTTGGTGTGAAGTGGGTCGAAGAGTGTACGTGGAAACGATGATGCAGGGCAAAGCCGGCGACACCGAGGCGAGATGAATTTTTAAATATAACGTAAAACGTCGATACGTTGATGATTGGCGTCGCGGAAGCCCGCGCTATGATGGCGCGGGTGCGATCCGAGAGATGATTACCTCTCCTCCCTTCCGGGCTGCATGCTGGTTCTGCAGAGCCATGTTTTCGACGGAACCATAATGATCGGGGGCATGGAAATGAACCAGTCGGCCAGGTTGGTCTATCTTGACCCTTCGCTGCTCCCACTTAACTCTTTGCACTTGGAACCTTCCCCTGACACGTGTGTAAATCGTGCGAGATGCATAAATAACGACGCATAAGTAATAATATTAAAAGATATTATTACGATATAATGATATATACTGCTAAATATAATTAATACGATTAATATAATTAATATAAGATAATAAAATGTTTCGGGTTTAAAATGAATCTTAAGGGATCACTATACAGTGTTAATAGTTTAGTACCCGTGACACGGCTGCGCAAAGGTTTGAAGGACCAGGAGATCGAAAAACTAGCTACGAGAAGAAAAAGCGTGGTGTTCGAGTGAGGAAAGGGTTAACGGCGGTTAGCGACCGATCGGTCTAACCGGACAGCGGTGTATGTATATCCGAGGCTCTCGTTGCCTCGCAGCCCTTTGCCAGCTGGACAGAGGAAAAGCGTTACGCGCGACACAGCGGGGCACGGCACGGCACGGACCGGCGTACGTACGTAGTATCGTAGGTTATATGCCTTGCGAGCGTGCAACACGTAAAAGAAACTTTTGTATCGATCCCGGCGGTGCGCTGGCTCGCTAGAAAGTCACGTTGCCCTCGCGTGTCAATACCGATAAGTCCCCCCGCCGCCGCCGCCACCGCCAATATGGTGTGTGGACCCCGTGGCCGCGCTCGCTCCCCCCCACCCTCTCTCTGTGCGTCGTCGACGCTGTGTCGTAGCCGGGCGAGATAAGCGGTTTATCGCCGCGCGCCGCGATACAGAAACCGCTCGCGAGAGTCCGCGCGCGACGAATAAAGGAGAGCGCGAGAGGATGGTCCGTCGGTTGTCGCCACCGCTGCTCCCAGAGAGAGAGGGGGGTGGGGTGCGACGCACGACCACCGGGAACGGTTTCACCTACAACCGGCCACGACGCGACGATAAAAGCCCGGGCGCACGTGCGTGCCCGTAATGGACCGCTTCTTTTTTCGACTTTCCAGGCTCGTCTCGAACCATCGTCGCCGCTGCCGCCGCCGCCGCGTTCTCCGCACGCAATTACCCGTCGTCCGCGCGAACCGTTACCAAATATACGCGGCTAACGGTAGTCGATTCACTGGAGTAAGCCTCTCGCGAGAAGCCTCCCGGTATCTGTGTCGCGGAAACGGTAGCTCGAAGGAGAGTCGCGGTCGCTGCCACCGTGCGCGACGCCTCCGCGAGAGAGACCGGTGCCGTTTTCGCGCTGTTCGGGGGACTGGCTGGCGACGCGCGCTCGTCTCGTGAGCTCTAAGATCGGTGGTCAGGTTATGTTTTAGCGTTGTTTCAAGATTAGAATATTATCTAGTAGCAATATGTATTTTGAGGTTTATAGTTTCGAGATGTTTTCGATACGAACGAAAATTAAACTGTCTTAATTATTAATAAATAATTAAACTGGAAAGGTACGGTCTTATTATATAATGCGTATCGTACCATCTAAACAGCAATAAATAATATCGAACAGTACGTATCTAGTAATATTTACCAGAACTAATTTTATGTTGCTCTGGACATACGGAACGATTTAGAAATAAATATTGATGAGCACCTGTTAATGTCAGACGTCACATGTCGTACAAGGTGTAAGCGAAAACGCGTGCGGTTACGGCCTTAATAAATGAATAAAAAGCATCCTACGGCTTTTCCCGGGAAAAGTGGCACCCGCGACGAGATCGTTGAACAACACCAACCCCTGCGCGAAAATTATGAAGATTATTGATCGAAATTCCACCGTATTTAATAAACCACGAGATAAATTAAAATACGATACACAATCGAAGTTGAAATGTTAACAATATTTTAATCCTCCCATTTCCTTAAATTTAGGATCTTAGACAAAAAGAAGTTAACAAACGAGAGAGTTCTTTATTTCCTCTCGTCGATGTAAATTATATAAAAATTAAAGAAAAAAATACTTTAGTCTGTTATACTGTGATCTCGCTAAATAAAAGTTATTCAAGAACACTCGACCAGTTCCAAAAAAGCGATTGTATTTCGAAAGACGTGCTCTCCGCGCCACTGTATGCAGAGCACTCGCGCGAGCTGTATGTTTCAGTAGAACCGTCGTGAAATATTTTCGAGCGGAAGGTACGTGTCCTATTCGCGCGTCCGTTTCGATTCCCGGAGAAATATCGATCGGAGGCAAAAGGTGGTGTGTCGCGTATGTACGCGCGGGCGCGAGCGGGCGAGAGTTCCGTAATTGTGGAATATTTTGCAATTCGTGGATTGGAAGGCGCCTTTCTCGAAAGAGCCGCGCGCGCGCGCGGCGCCGATGCCGGTCACGTAGGCCCCGTAGTTCCGAGGGTGCTCTGAGTACGCCACGGAATACTAGAATACTAGCGGTGGGTAGAATGCGCGACGAATACCCACAACGTGAGTAACCGGTCGCGGCCGGGCGTGCGAGCGAGCGAGCGAATAAGCGAGCGACCGAGCGAATCAGACCTACGGTATGCTCATCACGCTTCGACACGCCACCGTATGTACACGCCTGTATATATATCTATCTACTTAAACGTGTCCTATGTACCCCGACGTAGCCGGCATAATTTCCAGAGGGGGTTTTTCGTGCCGCCGGAAGTTCCTTGAAAAATTATGGCGGACACGAGTCTTGGCCCGCGAAACCCGTCGCCGATTCGTTTCCAAATGTTTCGCGGACCCGTGGTCCACGCCCATGGGATCGGCTCGTTCCACGGGGAAGGGGGGGGGGGGGGGGAACGGGGCCGATACCTAGAGAATCTTACTAACACCGCGTAACAATAAAACATAGTGTATAGTTTGTTATCGCGTCCGAAGCGTTTTCAAAGATGCTTTCATACTTGGGAGAACCATAAGATAATCACCGTCGCTCTGTGCATGTCTCTCTTTCGCAACCGCAACTGGGTTAAACAGATGGAGAGCGTGTGTTTAATGGAATCCCGGGCTGCGAACAAGTCCTTGCGACACGAACAATCATCGATTGATCCTTGAAACCCTAACTTTGCGGAAGCTGACGACGGCTGCGAGCACCGCTCTTGGTGCACGGGAGATGAGTCACGCCCGGGCAATCGCAACTATGTGGGTTAATGTCTCAACTGAATTGACAAGTAAGATTGTCCCAGCCTGTGTGAATGACCAGAGCTGGAACGCGGATTGTAGCAGAGTTCCGATTCGATCGATCCGATTGATGGGATTCCTTGGTCCCATTACTGGACAACGGTAATTGCCGGGACGCTTTGGCGTTTGGTTATTATTACTATTATTTATTATTATAGTTTTACTACTATTATTTATTATTATTACTAGTATTTTATTAATAGTATTATCATTATTAATAGTTATTATTATTGGTCGCTGTTCTTTTTAATTACTGAGACATGAATAAATAATTGAGGTTACAGGGAATGGCGTTTGAAGTTTTATTTTCTCTGGAATAATTTAATTGATGGATATGCTACCGCAAATGTTACTGCTTAAAATGCATCGCAGATTAATGCTGCTCAATACCAAATAGAGGAACATCTCCTTTATTTTTCGAATTAAAAACCATCGATAACAATTCCAACAGTCTGCTATAACTACAAAGGTTTTTAAGGCTTCTATGCGCGAATAATATTATTTTATAAAATCAAGTAAAAACAGCAAAATTCCTCCGGGACGTTTTGTCCATCAACGACAAAAAGACGATACTAAAGTCTGCATGTAGTTACTAACTCTGCAGTAAACGTAAAGACGGTGTGATTTACAGCGTTATAAACAATATACGCTAATTAACTCCTTGGCATGCGTTTTACGTTACGACTGCGTTCGCTAGGATTATTCGATCGTTTGCAAGTGGAATAATAATTTTGCGTCGCGGTCAGCTATGCATCACGCGGATTAAATACACGGCCGGCCCCCACGTGTACGTTTACACGACGGCGGCTGTGCTTGTAACGCGAGCTGTCGTTTTCCGTACGAAATGATCGATTTAATAGGCCCGTTGAATTTTGCGGTCGCGAATACGTTTAAGATCCCGAACGGTGATACGCGTACACGGGGCGTCGTGTGCTAAAGACATGCGAGAAGTTAACCGAAGAATATTGGAAGAAGGTTATTAAGAATATTGCATTCCGGGGACGAGATACGAGGGACCGGCGATATCAACGCTAGATTTACCGGCGATTTAACTTTTTTATTTTTTCGAATATTTATTTGTTAAGGACACGTATAAAATAATAGAAAGTTCATAAAACTGATTCTTTAGTTATAGCTAAATATAGCTAAAGATACAACTAAATATAGTTAAATATATAGCTAAATATAGCTAAAGATACAACTAAATATAGTTAAATATATAGCTAAATATAATTATAGCTTTCGGAAAGAAAATGTTACACGCGCTAGGAATTTTCAATTGAAATTGCAAAACCCGGTAGATCTAGCGTCAATAAGCGGGTTTTCTTTTCCACGGCGCGTGCATCGTTCGCGAGGGGCTTCGTGATTTTCAGTACGAGTGGACCATTACCTCGCCCACGTCGTAAACGATCGCCTAAAGTCTCGTGATCGAGTAAAACCGGTTTGAACCGGCCAGGGCCGTAACTATCTCTCCGCGGATTTCGCTATCGCCGACCGTGCATGTATTCCCTGAATTGTAACGTTCCAATTAAAGACGCGCTTCCGCTGGTTCCTTTTTCTTCGAGGCCGAGAATTACCTGCTAAGATTGGAACACCGTGCGATTACATGTCCGATTAACTCTATACAACCTCATTGTCATCGTGAAAAACACCTATTAATTATTTCTTCAAAAATTGTTCACCGAGATCGTATCTACAAGTTACGATGTTAACAATTTTATCTTTGAGCGCGACGTCGTGAAAATCGTGTATTAATTAAGTCTTAAAAAATTGTTAATCTTCCTCTCAATATTACATGTAAGTTACGAGTCAGAGTTCCTGTTTTTCAAGATGAATTTGTTCATCTCGTTAAAAATTTGTTCAAAGATTTCACTAAATATCGACGTCAAAATAATAAATAGCAGAACGCGATCGAATCTTTCGGACACGTGTGTTATCGGTTCTCTAGGATTACACTTCTTTTGTGTAGTTCTTATACAGGGTTATTTTTTTTTTGGAGAGGCACGTGTGCCAAACGCCTAATCCAAGGATTAAGATTCCGTTGGCCGGCGGTTCCACGGTGTTCATCATGGGAACGAGCGGAAAAAGCGTCTTTCACCCTTGTCACGAACCACCCTGAAACCCCGAAGTATCGCTATAATACGTACAGGGTGTTCCGCTAAAACTCGAATAAAAGAGACCGAATTAAATATATGCAGAAGTCGATGGAAATAATTTTAAACATTAATTCCAATAGTTCTTTTTATTATAAAACTGTTTTAATTATTTCACCGTTAATTTCTAAATATTTTAATCAGTACAGTCGAGGTTATAAGTTCATATTATAGGTCACTGGATTAGCCGCCGCGATACAACGTGTATTTAAAAAATAAAAGCACAACGACGACCTTGAGATCTCGAGGAACACGAGCTCTAAAAAGAAATTATACCCCCCGTTTCTCTGATTATATTTTCGAGTATCGTTAACGATAACCAAAGATCATCATTTTGCAACAGCTCCGTTGGATCACCCTGTAGACGCGGTAACCTCCGGTTTCCTACTTTGCAGACATTTTACGGAAACAGCGCGGCCCTCCTGCTCGGTGTAACTCCTGAATATCGAGAACGCGCTGGTTCGCGGTACGTGGGACGCATTCGCAGACTCCGGGCACACGCAGCCTGAATTCCGAATCGCGCTGTGTTCCAGACCGATTTCTTCTAATTGACGTCGCCTAATTTCTTTATACCCTCGGCCACCCCTCCCCGTATCAATTTCCACGCGCCCGAGGAGATTTCCGAATGTAACGCCATTTTCCTCGATGCGCATCGAAATGTTCCATCGACGAATATTAATTAGATAATCGTAGATCCGTAGGAGCCAGTATTGCCACTAATTATTTTAATTGTTGGAAAAATGTATAGTACGTGACGGGGAGGAAAATTCATAAATTATTCCTAGAACAACCCCTTTTTATTTTTTTTTTGGCGACGCTGTGGGGTTATTAAAATTACTCGAAATAAAATCTTGGCAAACAATATTAATTGATCAATTATTTTGTATTTTACCTTATTCATTTACCGTTTAAAAATGCTGCACGCGTGATCTTCTAGGCTTCTAAGAATTATGCGATTCGAATAAAAAAACGAGAAATAATTCGTCGATATCTTGTTAGGCGTAATCATTTTCGGTTTTAATTAATCACTTTGTTTCTCGGACGTTATACGCGTGGAGATAGCAAAATCAGTTCGATTGGGACGTCGGTGTAAAATTTGTCGAGCTTGGATCACGTGTACAAGCGACGCGCAGTTCTCCGGCAGCCGTTTGGAAAATATAGTACAACGAGAGCTATTGTACTGGCCGACTGTAAATAAAACGTTCAATAATTATGTATTCACATTGACGTTAACGGAACCGGTTTCCTTACTTATTTGTCCGCAATCTCCCGCGATCGCTGATTTGCGAAAGATAGACGACAAGATTAAAAATTTACGAGAAAAAAAGAATCAGGTAAGAATTCGATGAAACGATTATTAAAACTGTTCCGATCCTTATGGCAGTGATACAATAATATTCGTGACGAATGAAAAAAATAATTGCCTCCTGTGAGGTTTGAACTCACGACCCCTGGTTTACGAGACCAGTGCTCTGCCACTGAGCTAAAGAGGCTGATGTTTTTCCTCTCTAGACCCAGGAGTGATCAACTGTGGATTCCTCGTGTCCATGAATTATAATAAATACCGATAAATTATGAATATATCGGATTCCGCGGGGTTTGGAAAATTTTCGTACGATCGATGCTTCCGTCTCGAGATAGACGATATTTAAATTATCGCGTAAAAATTTCAATATCTATTATACCGAAATTACAGTACTGACACTTCCGCTTGAAATTTTAATGCTACAATAACAAAAAATAATTTTCTATTTAAGCAGTAGAAGCTGCAATTGAAAATTTCATTTTTCGATAGCCTATTGTCTGTGAAAATGAATCTATAAAATATAAATTAGTGGCAACGAATTATTTTAATAATAATCCTAGATTTATAAATTAATACTTATTGTATGAAAATTTTTTATTTATTTTTATTGTTCCGAAATTGACCCGTAAAAATACGATTAAACGACGACTTTCTATTACGTCCCCTTTGAAAATACGCACACCGTGGTTCGCGCAACAATTAGTTTATCGTACGAATGATGCAACAATTTACGTAATTGATCGTGGCGAATGTTTCTAAAACGGTGGTCACAGTTGAATCGCGGAACGCCGCGATTAGAAGTCATCGCCACCACGCTCGGCAAAGATTACTTGCGCGGTCCCGAACGAAAATAACCTGCATATTACGCACCGTGATAATGGAATCGGTGGAATTACGTTTCTCCTGATTACACACGATGATTGTGCTTTTGCACAATATAATTCGATGTCCCGGCGGAATGCGACGTTTTCTTGCTCCTAGGCCTCCGACCACGAGGCCATACCAACTTCGACCCTTTCGTCATTAAACGTTTTTTAAAAATTCTGTCCTGTCTTTTTAAAAATCTGTTCGCAATTTAATCGACGCGACAACAATAATAAAATGATTTTTATAAACGTTATAAATTGTGGTTTCTAGAAAACCAAGCATATTTTGATTCGAGAAAATCGAACGACCAAAGTTAGCTGGCATCAGCATAACCCCTTCGCGGTCGAGTGGAGACTCCGAGATGCAATTAAAAATCTTTATACCGTTTTTCAAGGAGAATTTTCACATTTTCGTATTTAGTAAATCGTTAAAACCGTCCTATCTACTATTCTGCCACTTTTATAAATATTCTACGGACTCCATAGAGTTCCAAATGTAATTTGTATTTCCACTTTTGTCACTCGTTCGAAGATAATATTATTAATATCAGAGCTTCCTTTTTCTGGATAATCAGAAATGTTAGTAATAACAATTCGAGTAAGAAGGACAATATAAATCAAACGGAATTGTTGCTCCATTTTCTAGTTAAAATAGCCTCAAAGAGTTAAACAGCCTATTTACAAAAATGCAATTGATTCGGAATCGTTATGAAACCCTGTGCTCGATGAACGCGGGGAATTCGAGATTTTCACGGAAGACGCTCTAACCATTGTTCGACCATTGTTCCAAACAGAAAGTTGCTAACTTTGACCGTACGGTATTCTCGGTGCTCGCTAACATGATTAGTAAAGCAGAAATATGTATCTGCGTTTCGCGTCTGTTCCCGTTGCGGTTTTTGTCCCGCGACGAACAAAAGCGGCCGAATCGAACGGTTCGTCTATTTATATTCGACATCCACCGAACCATCAGGAAACATCTTTATGGTCCGGAGAGAGAGAGAGAGAGAGAGAGAGAGAGGCGCGCGTAGAGCCCTGTCATACGCCGTTTCAAAAATAGTTCGACCCAGAAACCGTGCACAACGCGGAGACAGATGTCAATTGTCGCTTCCCGTTTTGCGCGTCGATCACAATGAGAGAGACCCGGCGCGTAGATCCCTTCCTGAAAGGACACGTGCAAACTTCGCGTTCTCTAAGCCCCGGGCAGCCTCTCTCTCTCTCTCTCTCTCTCTTTCTCCTCTTTTACGGATCGAAAAGGGCAGATGGTTTCGGGACCGTCTTAAAGATCCCGTGACGGGCCCCGGCCGGGAGACCCTTTTCAGGCCCTTCGTCGTCCTCTTTGAGACGCTATTATAAAAGGAGCCAACGGAACACGTACCCCGTGAACCCATTGTACGATTAAGCAGATGTTATTCACTGAATGCGCAATGTATAATATGTACCAACGCCGTGGGGACACAAAGGCCGTGATTTTTCTACCGAGATTTTTACATTTTCCCTCCGAACGGTAGCCGACGATCTCGCGATGGAAAATTCACCGTTACGAACCCCTTGGCCAACGACGGGGGTCGCGCCCGTCCATTCAACACCCCGGAAGACGAACTACGGTCTAAATAACAATATCTGCGCTATATAGAGTTTGACACTTGCGCAAGCTGCGCCTCGTTACAATAGCCAAGACGTGGCGAGGGAAATTTGACGCTACGGCATTTCACATTGCAATGGAGTTACGGTTATATGTATGATAATAATAAAATTAAAATAATGATAATAATAAAATTAATCTAAATATTTTGATGTATTTCTGGACCAATTTCTGGAACATTAGTCGGCTATTGCAGCGATAAAAGAACCTAATATAATAAACTTTACTATGTATTTGTGTCCTGAGAAAAAAGAACAATGGCGGATATCGGGTTAAGACGGAGTTGTGGAAATAAATGAGACGTACGTGCGAGGACTAATCTAGCCGTTTTAATTAAAGTCTCTCCATCACGGTAGACGTCGATACGTAGGAACGTTCGAAAGCTGTACCCTTTTTCTTTATTGCCCCCCCCCCCCCCCCCCCCGCCGGACGAGATAGAACGACTGTTTCTCGGTGAATCCTGGCGGCATGTCCTACGGTGGCGCGAGTGTCAGGCGCTGTAAATCCGTTTCTCGTCGATCTCGACGTCAGGGCCGAGGTCAACCAGCAGCAGCAGCAACACAGCAGCGGGCTGCAGGACGTACCCAACTCCCGGTGACTTTCTACTTTCTGTTTTTATTCAACGGCGGGATCATTGCCAGCGGATTCTATGGCTCAAAGAAGATCGCCGGCGATCGTGGTAAAATTCGCCTCGTTAGCGGCGGCAATCTTTGCGCGCGGGCTTGTTCGCCGTGGCTTCCACGCGAGATATAATTACGAATGTAGACGGCCGGGGCGGATGTTTATGCGTTTATGGCGATGCACTAACCCCGGCGAATTGCCCGCTGCAATGAAAACTTCGTCCCGAAGGCGAAACGGCGTCAATCAAATTTTTCCAAAGTATTGGCTTACGTTTCGAAACGAACCGCGTGGGATTATGTTCTCGCGGCGCTAGAAGCAAGACACTTCTTCATTTGGAATTGAACCGAACGATCGTTTTTCTATTTATTTAAAACATGGTTTTGCTTCGACATTTTTCAGAAAAATAATCGAAGAAGAATTAACTTCCGCGTAGAAATATTTTTTAAAAATATTTTCCGTCTTTGAAGATTGCTTACAATAAAATGTTACGTTTTGGAAAGGTTGCATAGCGTTGTTTAGTCATGTGTGAACGACGATTGCCTGCATGGTGTTTGCACGGCGAACGGTAAAAGCACGAGTGAGCTCTCCCACCTAAAATGGGAATTTAAAGCACAAAGAAACCAGCCGACTCTAAAACTGTACGCTAGGGTCAATTTTATTTGTGAAAGTTCACCCTGGTGTGTAATCCTAGGGTCAATAAACTATTTCAGATTTTCCCGTATCTCCTTGCCAACGGTTGTTCGCTTTATCATCGTTCAGCTAGCCAAAGATGGCTCTTCTTTGTCCCATTGATGATTCAAACGCATTGCTACCGTACCGTTGGGTTCTCCGACCATTTATTATTCGCACCTATCGCGGTCAATAATCTTCAGTTCAATCAGTCGTTGCTTCAGTTAATTTAAAAAGGATTCAATTTTGTTTAACTACTTTAAAAAATCCCCCAACGAAATCCTGAAGATCCTCGTCACATACTCATCATCGAAATCTCATAAACAGTTTCGCAAACATTAAATATGTTTTCAGTAAAAGAAAAATATTAAATTTTTCAAAAATTATCTCTTCCACGTACAGTCTACTAATTTGCAAATAAAATAAAAAATGTACAGTTCCGACAGAAATAAGAATAAAAGGCGCGTTCAATTTCGCGAATGAAAACCGGACAACTAATGAAAAAGGCTTATTAATATTCATCGGACGGCTGCAAATAGAACGGAAAACTATTCTAAAAAGAAACGTGAAAAATCAGTAAACGAACGCGTCAGTTTTCACCGGGACGATATAAATAGAACGTAATCGTCGGTTCTAATAAATATGAAACAGTAAATACGTCGGTTTTTCAGCAACCGTTTTTGCATCATCGAGCGATTCGATACGCTGACTGCATGGTAAACATTGCGGAAAAAAAAGTGTCTAAAGATAGCCGGGACACCGGAGACTTTGGCTCTCTCTCTCTCTCTCTCTCTCGCGCGCGCGCGTGGGAGCGAAAGGGAACGAGAGGATGGGCAAAGGGCGACATTTTTAAATTGCCGAAAGGACGTTGCGCTAGGGTCATCTAGCCGGGTCCGCATTCCGAAACGGGAATTAACTGCCGAAAAGGAAGGAGGCGGTTTCGGTCGCAGCGCGACGGCAAAACGTGACGTGTTCTTAGAAAGGGAGCTTCTCGCGCCGATCTTTCCGAGGAGTTTCCCGTTGGACGAAAGCGGCAGACTTGCGCCGAACTGCTTCGCAGAACGAGCCGTGTGTCGGTGGTCGGCCGACACACCGGCACCGCCACCGCGCCGGGACGAGCAACCTCCACTCCGTACCCTTGAACCTAACAGACGCTCGCAGCGTTGCCGCCTCGTGCACCTATACCGCCTATACGCCGTGTCGTCTGGTTCGACTGTGCTCTCTCTCTGCCTCCTTGTTCGCTTCCTTCGCAAGAATTCCACGTCCGGCGTCGTCGTCGTAGTCGTCGTAGCTGTCGTCGTCGTCGTCGTCGTTGGTGGCTGGCTCGACGCCAAGCGGCGCTGACGTCACGGCTCGGCGTTACGCATAGCGTTACGTAAAAAACGTGCGCTGCTGAACTGCTCCCGCGAAACATGTCCGCGATCTATAGTATATGTACGCACGGTCGACGTGGCCGGCTCGCCGAGCGTAGAAAAGAAAAGCCCGTTCGAAAAATTCGTGGCCGTTCGCGGCGCCTCGAGTCCACGCAAGGCCAACGAACGTTTCGTAACGTTTCAGGGAACAAATAAGGGACATTCGTGCCGCGGCTATAAATACAGGGAGAGAGAGGGAGCCATTTGAGACTCGGGACTGCAATTTCAATACCATTCCTGCCGTAAACTATCGAACGGAAACATCTTATTCGAGGCGACTCGCGGGAACCGACGTCTCGTATTACCGATTTCATGTCCGACAGAATTGTACATATTCCTTTAATCTGCAAGACGTTATCATTGCATGGTCCTTACCGTTAAATAAAAATTTGTCGCGACTGTTGCAAGAAACGGTAGCAATTTAGAAATCTAATGTTTCTACTGTTTCAAATTACAGTCTAAAATCCGCAGTCTAGTTGCCGTATTCACCGCGTATAAGGAACAGACTGACGATTGTCAATCGTTGGTCCTACCGCAATCTCGTATTATTTCGGCGCGAATCGTGGCCCGTCGGCAAACGTCTCTACGGCACACGTATAGCCGAGTTCTTCGGAGGACTCTCGGTCGCGAAATCGTAACTTACGATACTGTTACACGTCGGTATGGTTATATGTGACGTCGCCGTGCGTTAGTAGTTTTTTCTTTCGTCGTACATTGGCCTTGTCGTTCTGGATCTGGGTTACGCTCGGCCCCGTGCTTTCTCCGGCAAGATTTCCGTGTCTGTTGGCGCTGGACTGTGTACGTCGGAAACGCTCGGCGGATGGCGGTGACGTCACGGTCGCCAGTGTTACGTAAAAAAACGAAGAAAACACGGTATCTCGTGTGCCCGATTAAGCGGTCCCCGGTCTGCGATAAAGCAACGAGAGACGGTTTAAAAAGATGACCTTTGCTTTTCTCCGAACGTCGCATGTTTTTTCTTTATCTTCACCACCGAGCAATGTGTGTATATCGTAAGCGGGATTGCCGTAGCGAGAAACATAAACAAATTCGGCTTATCGGTTTCGCTCGTGGACTAAACCGTGAAAGGACTGAACAAGCAGCAATGTCCGCGACGCGAATTTAATCTTTGTAATACGAACCGCGACGCCGGTGTCGATAGTGTTGCTTACGCGCGCGTTCCCGGTGCAGAGCTTATGAATTCTTTTTTTACCCGCCGGTGCATTGGCGTCGCGTTCACAGTCATCTTTGAATCTGGGCTGCGCTCGAGTACGCTTTCTCCACAAGAATTTCATGTCCGCCGACGATACCGACCGTCGGGCACAGCATTTTGGTCGCTGTTCGGCTAGCGGGCTCGTCGAAGCACCAAGCAACGAAGAAAATAAACTGTTTCTCGCTTGAACAAGTTCATTGAATTCCGTGCACCTCGCGCGCATCGATCAACTTCGAGACTTCTCTCGCATGGATTCGAGAGACCACGTTGACAGTCTCTAATATCGACTAGTTATCCCGTACGAGTTCGAGGCTGCGGTTGTTTCTTTTATTGAATATATTCAGATGGTTAATCGATGCTGTAACTATGTCAATAATCTTGACAAATGTCAAATGAAATTATACAGTAAATGTTAAACGTGGAAAGGATATGAATTACCGCGGCAGGGTATCACGCGAAGAGGCACACGGGACTACAGAGAAAACAACTTTGTCAAAACAAGAGCCATCTAACAGGTTTCTCGTGTCCGTCTAGCATAAAATATGCCGGATAGCAAACATCCTTTCTAGTCGGCGACAAAGGTCGAGCATGAGATCTTCGTTAAGGTCTGACTGATCTGATTAAAAGGCGACGACGCGATTTATCAGCCTCGGTTATCCTTGGCAATGGTTCGCGCGCCCTTCTCGCTTCGAATCGCTAGATACACCGGCAAAAAAAAAACCCGACGTGATCAATGGATCTCGCTATATGTATAGCGGCGACGCTAAATGTCGGACAGCATTGAGCGCGTGCGGGCTGACGTCTCGCGAGCAACGTTGCGCGCGTAGCGGTACGCGAAAAAAAAACATGGCTGATGAATCAGAAACACGTCGGTCTATTACTGTTAAGGACGTACGATGAATCGGCTGTACGGTATAGCAATGAAGTCGGCGAGCATGCTCATTACAATGAGAAATAACAAACATTTCAACAAATATTTCAAAGATAAATGATTATATTTTTGTATCACCCGACATGTGTATTTAATAAGAATAAATATATCCTGACTAAATAGAATATATGTATACCGTGTCACGTGGCTTCTTCCCATTTAGATCGATCCCGCAGTGGGATCGCGTACGATCGTTTCAAGGACACGAAAGAAGCGCGGGAGAATAGAACCGCCGGTGGTCCACGAAATACAAATCGTTTTCCTTTTCAGCGAATATATCGTCGAGAAATTGGTTTACCGTAAATCAGCGTCCGAGAGATCGGCTTCTCTCCTCGTTCGCCTCCTTTACTCTCACTCGGTCTTTCTCTCGGCCGTGTGTCTGTCCTCCCGTTCGCACGCTCGTGTGCCATTTACGAGGCAAACCGGTTTACGGGCTTTTTGCGAACCTCGGCTTCGCGAAGAATGTTGATTTTTGCGATACACACCGCTGGGAACCTAACCTACATCATTATCCGGATGAGCTGGCCGCATTCGAGAAGTCTCGTTTCCCCGCGGACCTTGAGCCCTCCTCTCCCTCCCGTGCGCGATTTTATTTTTCGTTTCCATTATTAACGCGCGACGGGGGGAGAGAGAGAGCGAGGGAGAGAGAGCACGCCCAATGCACTCGCCGGGCATTCAAGACGAATGTCCTCGGGACTCGGCGTGACTCGACGGGCAAAAGCCTCGGCGACACGCACGAGCCTCGCATCTCGCATCGCGGCGAAACAGCGGGCCGGTGCGTGCGCCACCAAGAAAAAGAATTTCAGTCACGAGCCACGGCGACGGCGACGACGGTGGAGCGGGCTTCATGGTCGGGGACGAATTCGGCAATGCCTCGGGAACTTATCAATTCGGCGCACGGCGGCCGTCGCCGAAAATATTTTTACTACTGAACGCGCGCGGCATGCGGCCGCCGTTGATTAGCGTAAGTGGCTATTGTTCTCACTAACCTACAGCACTGTGCTCATTATCATTTTTCACTCGTGACAGCACTCCCAAACAGTTGCAACGGCCGGTGTCCCGATAAGTTTGCGGCCGTCGGCCGTGCACGTTAATTAATCATGGCGGCGCGAGCGCGCGCGCGACGCCCGGCCGCGAAAATTTAAATGCATCTGTTGTATTGAATGAAAGTGGAGGCCCGGAGACACGAACGCGGTCGATCGTATCGAATTACATCGGGTGTCCTGCATAACGTGGCACTACGTTCTCCCTTGTTACCGTCTCGCGTTCGTCCCCACCATTTCGTGGCGCGCCCAATGCTGGGCTTCTCTTTGTCTTTGGCCACGAGGTGTATCCCCCGAGTCCCTCCGGTCAATAAGAAATAGTGTCCGCTGCTCGAGAACACCTCGCAACGTTAAAGAAAATTACCAAGATTTCACGCGTGTAAACATCGAGAATTGCTGTTCGTTTTTTATGCTATCGACAAATATTATTTCACGTTTTACAGTCTACGCGTTAAATGACGAATTTTACCAGATCGTAGATGCATCGTTAATTTTGTAAACGGTTCGCGAATGATCGCGCAGCGTGGGAAATATGAATGAAAGATCGAGAAATTACTGTCTGGGTAAATACAGGAGATAACGATGGTAAATGGTCCGCGGAGGTTAGTCTGGATACGAGCACACCGCCGACAAGCTAAACGAGCCTCACTGTCTGCAATCGGAAACCGGTTAGACGAAACTTTCGAAAATTCCAGAATGACGTAGCCTTTGCCGCGCGTGTGTACTTGCATCGTGAAGATACACAGCCGCGCGTCTCTCTCCCGTCGTTCTTCATTTACAGTTACTTACGTAAGACACTCCCGGGGCCCTCTTTCTTGTCTGTTCGATGCATGACAATCGACTCGGTCACGTTTTATCGTACGCGAACGAAACGCACACGTGCGTTCGCCATCATACACCGGGGTACTACTCTTTCATCCATTATTAGCGGCGTGTATTTCTTTACGAATAATTTGTATCGTACACTTACCTTGATCACATTGTTGGAAACACTGTGTTAGCACGATAAAACTAATCACTTGGCCGATAAAGCTGCACGAATATACAGGCACAGTAAACACTCTGCCGTCACGCGTTTGAAAAACATTCTGCGAGGGAATATTTTAGCAGAATATTTGCGTATTACACGGAAGAAAATCGCGCGAGCAAAAATCGGCGATCGTTGAAGGCACACGTTCGAGCCGAAGAAAGAACCGATTTAGTTTCCCCTTTGAAATGCGTCTCCAACAATAAGATTGATTGTAATTGAAGCTGGAGGATTGATTAAACAAAAGATATTTGTTTGAAAATGTTCTTATCCGAGGCCGCCGCTACATTCTCGTTTATGTAAAAATGGTGCCCTTGATCGAGGAAGATGGAGCTACCAGTTAGCCAAACAGAAGGACAATGGGGGGTAACCATTCACAATGGCCTTGAGCAGCCAATTAAGTTCGACGTAGCCGTCGCACGTACTTTCAAATTGTGAGGTCGGGAAGAAATGTTACACAGAAGAGGGATGGTTCTTTCTTGGGTTCGAGCGTAGCTCTAATCCTACGTCCAAAAGAAAAAAAGCATCGTACTCACGTTACAGCGGGGAAGTCAATGTACGTCCTGGCGGATTTAAGAGGATTATTGGGACTTCGCTGCCTCTTTGTGGTTTCGCCGGATGCTACTGCGAATAATAAAAATATATTTGAACATAATCGACGTAGCGAAATGGACAAGAATATATCGCGTTTATGTTCGATTTCTAATACCGTAACTGAAAGTACGATGTTCGCTCGGCGTCCCGGTGAATCTCTCTTCGGTCCTGGGGGTCAAAGCTTCGCTGATTTTCCAGTTCTCTATTTCTCTATGCAAAGCAGCAATCGCGTCGTCATAGTCCGTATCGTTAGAACATTTGTCTCTAGACTTCGTTTGATCTTTCGGATCGATTCTTTTCTCCTCTGTAAAATGTTTTCGATGAAACGCGTTCCCGCCACTTTGTTCTTTCACCGACAAATTGCTCGGGGCGTTTTTCCTTTGAGTGTACAAGGTTCGGTTTTTTGTAGTGATTTTCGCGAATTGTCCGCTCTGCGATTTAGCCGATGGCGGTCTTTTACCCAGTGTGCAATTCGATGTTCCATCGATGGAGGGAATACTACGATTATCGTGATGCATCTTCGCGAGAAGTATGGTTACTTGAATCGCGTAGTGATCCTTAATCGATACTCTGTAATGACAACATTTTTCAGATATAAAAACTTTTCGAATCTTTCGATTAATAATTATCGAATTACGCTTGATTGCGTAACATTGAGTTTAGATGTCATCAAAAGCCGCACACGAATATAATAACGATACGTAATAAATAAGGGCAACGTTGCAAATAAATCATACGAGATAAATAACCGTGAAAAATGGGAAGAGAACGCCATCTATGGAAAACAGCGTTCGTTGCTGCAATCGCTTACTTATGGTAGCGCAGAGGACACACATAACCGATATTCAAAATTTGATAGCTTTTTTTAAAAATATTTAAAATGATCATTTACAATGGAAAGCACTTACTTTTGACTCTATCGATTGATTTGCGATGCGTGCAGTATCGCCGTTAAAAAGGTTAGCAAACATAACAGCAACAGCGTCAGGAAACCGTTATGATTTATAACCAATAAGAAAGAAAAGAATTTTGCGGGCAACATTTGAAACTTTCGTGAGATTCAACTAAAATTTTATGTTAGGCAATTGTCGACGTATTTATACAAACATGATGTAGATAAAAGATAATTTTGATCGATTGCGATCTGTGTCACAAAATTTCGGACGATGCTACATACTGACACAAATTTGAAATGTTTCATTGCTTTGACAAATCTTCGTTCGTTGCTTGTTTCGCATCGTTACGATAACCAATAATTACGCACATTTGGCCCACAAAGCATCGTCACGTTCGTGTACGTGTGTACAAACTTTATTTAATGGGAATCACAAAGATACGTGGTTTCAATAGTTAGTTAAAATTTATAAAATGAGGTAACACGACGAAAGTATTTATTTACTGCTCACCTTCGAAATAAAACATGAACGCTTCGACGTAACCGAAATAAAGACTGAGCCCACTATGGTTCGTGCACCGCGGTCAACTGCCGACAGAAAACATCTGTTCAATTTCTACTAGCTTTGTCCTCTATTCTCATTCACGGCTAATTTTTGTGCCGTAATAATAAATGGTTCCCACCTTCCTATACTATAATACCTGCAACACGAATGATCGGTTCTCGCTTTACACGTTTTTTCAAAATGCCTTATTAATTCTAATATTTTTAATAAGTCTTTCATAGATGTAGGAAATTGAATTGGACAAGCAACAAATAAATTTTACCATTTTTGATCGTCACCGTATGAAGATCGACACTTCAGAACTATTTAAGATTCAGAATTTATTTCACGACTTGGTCTCTCGTTGTTAGACGGATCCATTTTCAAAAACTACGTAATAAACGTTATAGCGTGTTCCGAAAGACGTATGATAAAGCATACATGTGCATTGCAATTGTATGTAAAATTAAAAATGTTTAAATGCGTTATTTTAAACCGGGATCGAAACCATTTCTGTTTTGCATTTTGATAATTTATAAAGTAAATTTGCCACTTGTTTGACTGATTTGAAAGCATAGGGTACTATTACAGAAGTGAATCTGTGACGAGTTTTCAGTAAGTTTCCACGCGCATGCGTTCGGAAATAGTGTGTCGTGAGGCAGCTGCAAAACATCAAACGCTGATAACAAGAAGTTAGGAGCGATATTCAAGCAC
This sequence comes from Augochlora pura, assembly GCF_028453695.1. Lineage (NCBI taxonomy): Eukaryota > Metazoa > Arthropoda > Insecta > Hymenoptera > Halictidae > Augochlora > Augochlora pura. Next base: position 23,446,802 of record NC_135777.1, on the reverse strand, counting down.
CAGTTTAAAATTTCGTTAGTCTATATTAAATAACAAATAATTTTATTTATTGAACATGATGTAGTTGCCACGAGTTCAGATAAAAAATTTAGTTAACAGTTTATCCATGTTTACCTTCTTTACAAGCTAGAAATTATTTTACGATATTTAGTACTATTTATGTATTACAACTTTAATCTCATCAATCGTTCAGTCAATCAATCAATAAATATTAAAGTATATAAATAGACGAAATATTCGATTGCTTTCTATTCAGTATATTATACAGAAAGTTCGAAACGGAAGTTTCTCTTCTACAAAAATATTTTTGTGCATGCGTATACAATACAGCAAATACGCACGTGCTACACAAGAAGTAGATTTACTTTAACCTAGAAATTATTCACGTCAAAGTTTCTTAATTTTGCGAGAGGTACATTGGTACAGTGGTTGAACATAAGAATCAAAAAGTAAACTATTAATTGTAATGGCAATGCAGGTTCCTACAAATGTGGACTCTGAGCAGATTAAAGCCGTATGTATTTTCATGGTTCTCATCGCGTATTGTTTATAAAAGGACAGACTCAGATTTTTATGAATGAACAATGCATGTACGAACGTAAAATACGCACAGTAGATCGCGAAATATCAAATTCTGTTAAAAAAAATATCAATCGATCGTTAATAATAGAAGCTACGAATGACCAAAATTTTTGTACTTCAGTTTCGAGACTTCCTGATGTCCTATAACAAACTATCAGAAATTTGTTTTATCGATTGTATAAATGATTTTACTGGACGGGATATCAAAACGAAGGAAGAAAAGTGTGCTCTCAATTGTATGGAGAAGTACTTGAAGATGAACCAAAGGGTGTCCCAACGGTTTCAAGACTTCCAAATGATCGCTAACGAGAATGCATTAGCTGCTAACAAAAAATTGGGCGAAGGTAGATAATCTTGAAGACCGAATCTATAAACCGTTCACAAATGAAATCAAATGGTTATGTTAGGCTAGCATGTATTGTAATTTGTATATTCCGCTACTATATAATTTTGTCTTAGAGATGAAATAGACTACGAATAAACTATACACTGAATAAAAATTAACAAGGAAATAAATTTTCATTTAGAACTCATGATACGATCATTTGTTATATAAATATTTACATGTATTGGTTTGAATAAATTTTAATATTAACATTTTATGTAACATATATTAAATAAATCTTAATATTAAATAAAATGATAATAAATGATTGAAATAATATGCCGTGAAATGCATGAGTATGTGACTTATGTAATACATGGAATTTAGCGTTGTGTTCTCCTAAATATATTTAAAAATATATCTAATATAAACAATGTATTCTGAATATTTCTAACTTATTCGCAAGGCTTGGCTACAGACTTCCAGTCATACAATCTTCATTTGAAGAAAATATTATGTAAAAACCATATCTGTATACGCATATTAATAATTTATTTTAAAAAACAAATTAACAAAGCAACAATTTTGTTTAGTTTAACTTGATTTTGAATGCCCGTAATCGTGATATTTTTGTTTCCCGTGAATTTCTATGTCCATACTATTTGAATCCCATTCTACGTGAGATAATTTTGGTAAAGCTTGTACCGAATCTAAATGTGATGTAGGGGTTATTACTTGTGAGCCGAAACTTGTACTACAAATTTGATATTCCTGATTGTGACTGGCTTCTTGATTTGGTGTATTTGGCGGTGTTCTTCTCAATCTTTTATATTCCGAAAATCGTTTTAATGGAACTTGATCTATGCAAATGGCTTGCGTAGTATGTCGAGTTTTGTATAAAATTGGACATCCTAAATCGCCCTTTAAACTTAAACTGTATAAATTTGCCAGTCTCCGTAGTTTTTCTCGTTCCGGTTGTCGCATGGGATGCAACTTGAGTTCACTTTGAGTCGGATCTTGTAAAAATCTGGATACTTTTTCATTGGCCGACGTGATAATCGAATATCCAGGCTTGTTATCAACGTGACGACGACCAGCACGTATCTCTCTCCCGCTGAGACCCTCTCGAATTTTTTGGATCCTTTGCCTGTAACTTTTTCTTCCTTTATCTGTTACATGATCAAAATTTCCATGTAACAACATCTGAAAAGCTGCATCTGTAGTAACTTTATCTTCGCTCGCGCTTTCACCATCATCCCACCAACTAGATTCTCCAATCCAATCTGATTGCTCGTCATCGCCTAAAGTCAAAGGAATTAGTTATAGATAAAAAAAAAAAGTCGTCCAAAGCTAGGTAAACGAGTACCTTCACGATCTTCATCATTTGTAATTAGCCCAGCCTCTGAATCACTAGATGAAATGCTTGAACTTGATATCCTAGAGCAATCTATGGTATCGTCAGTTTGCATTTTAATGCGATTTCTTGATTTTGAAGTTCTGTTCGGTTTTAATGATCTCATTTCGCAATCTGTAGAGCGTTCCCTGCACGATCTTTTACGTTTACCACACCTGAAAAGGGAAACTTTCCCTAGCATTCAACAAAATTTTTTTTCGTTTATCAGTTAGTACAAGCGATATACATTACCATATCGTTCCGTATCTATTTTTACAATCGCCTCTTAGTATCCTTTTTTTATCTCCAAGCGTGGTTGACATAATTGCTACTGTTTGAGATGTCGATGGATTACAATCTGAATCTATAGCCATTCTCTTAAATTTTCTTTTACGTCTCGGATTACCTCTTGGTACAAAATTTTCGTTGACAGAATCGCTTTCTATGTTGCTAACATTGTTCAAATTCGAGAAACGCGCGAATCGTTTTGTTTGATTTGTATCATCGCTGTCCGACTGATATTTGGATGCTGCAGTATTTTTTGGTATATGGATGTCGCAAATGGAAGATGAACTGTCGTCCGAATGTTTGTTCATGTTCAGTGATGCTGAAATAAAAACTAATTGCTTAGAAATTGTCTTAAAAAAGTTTCTCATTATTTGTTACGTTCCAAAAAATTACTTTTCAAAGACATATAAAGTTTGACTTCTTTCTGTAATGATATACGGTTTCTATAAATGCAATCTTGACAACAATCCCCTGTGCGCCTTGTAGAAGTAGACTGGAACTGATTTCACACGAGTTTGATTAGCACAGAGGTGTTTTCGGCTTCAATAAAAATCTTTATTGAACATCTGTTTACGTAAAGCCAACTTAAATAGATAACTTCTTCAAAAGAAACTTAGTATCTCTCCCTTGAACTTACGAATATTGCCTGTAGAACGAGCCCTCCTTCTGATACCCCAACGGCGCCTGCCATTTACACCATTGCTGCTTTCTTCTAATGCCAAAGTTAAATCGTGCACAAGGGCCTCCATTTTTACTCTTAAGTCTGCTGGTACAGCTTTCAGAACACGCTCCATTTGAAGGATGCGCTTGGACCTGCATATTAAACAAAATAATTGAAAATTTATCTGTATTCGTATTTCTAATATCAATGAAATTATGTGAAGTAGACAATATCAGATTATAAATTGATAAATTTTAAATACTGAAACATTTTAATATTTTTTTTTTTGTAGAAAAATATTAAACACATATAAAAATTATATTCGCATTATTGTTATATATCGAAAATAATAAATTATTTATTATATAAGGACAGAATCAATAATTGGTTTTCAGTACGGCGCGTATATTCTACAAAGCAATAAAGATACTTTACAACGTTCAATTTTTTTAATGGGGCTAATATGGTTTATCTGATGCGTATCTTATTTATCGTTGTACAATTGATAACGTCTTTGAATACACAACAAACGACGTTAGTATATTTTACAATAGATGTTTGTTACTTAACAGCGAGCACTAATTATCGGAACATCGTCCTTATAAAGTAGCGAATACATGGTATTTCAAATAAGTGACAAGACAGGCCAGAAAAATTTACTTTGAACTTGCCTGTATAGAGAATCGTGTGAGATATAAATTTCTTTTAACTGGATGTCATTATAAATGAATGCTATCTCTGTTTAACAGTTCCAACAGTAATGAAACAAAACTGTCAATTCTAAACTATTTTCACTGTGCGCCACGGACCTATTCTGTTTCTTTACCTTGGATTAGTATGCGAAATCGAAGTTGCAGAAGTGTGGCATGTATGTGCACTCGCTTATTCTCATAGCAATACATTTAGCCATGGTTCACCTATACATGCGTACATAATAATCCGCCAGAGACGTGTTCCCAAAGTTGAGCACCTCTGCTATTATACAGCGTAAAGCCAGTGTTCGCATGAAAACGCAAATTCGGAAATACCATAAATAACATTTACGTATACACATAAATTTGTCTAAATTCTATTAGACTTTTATACTGTGCATATAAAATTTTCACTTGCGTAATAATAATTATTATTAAAAATCTGCAGCGCTATTTTACGTACCACATACATGTCACATATTGACATTAGACAATTATTAACTGTTTTATTACGGCATTTATAAATTGTTTTACATAATAATGGAACAAAGACGATACAACCATTTTGTGAATCTTGTTAATTAGTCAACGCGCGTTACATGCGATACAACGTTTCGATGGAAATCAGCCTTCAGAATATTTTTTCGGCCATTTCCGGTTGCGTGTTTTACAGACGCTTCGTGTCTCTCCGAAGTTGTTGTCGTTTTTAAGTTGAAGGCTATATCCAAATCACCATTGTGGGGAGATAAGTAATTTTTATTGTTGTACAGTTCCTTCGTCGGTACCGGGATACGCGCGTGATGCGGTAGTGCGGCAGTAATGACAGTCAATCGAAAAACCCATCCTATCGAGAGAAAACCTGGCGGTTGTGTAAATAGCGCGTAGTGGTGCCTGCGCGTGTGTTATGCGCATTCTCGCGGACAGATGAGCGCGGGATCGTGGTACTCAGACGCAAGGGGACTGTAGCACGGGTGCTTATGCGAAGATACGTTGAATGGAGTTTAGGCGAAGTGTCCGGGTAACGTAATATTAACGTTCTTCACGCGGCATTCGTCGGAGTACGTGGTATAAGGGTACGAACCCGAAGGGGCCTCACGATGGACGGGGCCAACGTGAATGGCGGGAACGCGGCCGAGGCGCGCGAGACTCCTAACCTAGAAATCACTGAAATACCGGAGTTACCAGAGATGCAGATCAAAGTGGAAGTAACCGATGGGATGGATTGTCAGGAAGTGAACGGTGATATTAAAGCTTCACCAAAGACGAGTCCGATACTAGTCGCTAGGAGAAAATTACGGAAGTTCAAAGCCAATTCGACTAGTACCACAGAGAGCGATACAAGTACAAAAGGACGCAAGCGGAAACTTTCAGAACCGGATAATGTTAGCTCCGAGGAGTCTATGGAATTCAATGGATTCGATACGCAGGGAGATAGCGAAATGGAACCGGGAAGTCATGTTCTGAGAAAACTGATCGGTATTGGCCATTGTTGTTGTACCATGTTCTATGCGTAGATTATATCTTCATCACCGAGCACTATGTTAATCCTACTATGTTTTTTAAGCTGTTTATATTTCTTCTCTTTTGTTCGTATATCCTAATTATGAACCGATTGGTTTTTTAAGTTATGATATAGGAAACATACATTTTTCTAAATTAATAATGTCAGTAAGAATATATCTATTTTGAGAATTCAATAGTTACTAGTTTTAAACGCATGTTCAGTTATATATAATTATATACTTGATACAAAAGATATAGTAACATAATGCAATTTATATATTGTAAGAGCAGTGACATTCATAACGATATGAAATGTTACATGTTTATATAACTTATTACAGCTGAAGCTGAGATAGCGGAAGCGCAATTGGCAAAACGGTTTAAATATAGTATAAGGAGAAACTTTGATGGAAGAAATGATGATGATTCAGACGACAATAGGATGCATAATTATGATTTGGAACATACATTAGATATAGATAAAATAAAGAAGGAGAAAGAGTCGGACAAGTCTGAAACAGATTCAATTGGTTTCCCAAATACTATGGAATCTGAAACAGACATGCAAAGAACAGAGGAAACTTCAACAAAGTCAACAAATTCATCGGCTACCAGTAGTCCAGCGACATCGCAGAGATCTAAAGGTCGTTCAACTCGCGGCGTTAGTCCAGGAAGCACATCGAAGCAAAAAGTGGCTGTTGATATGACAAACCCAGCATTCAAAGAACCTTTCAAATACGGTTGGAAGAGAGAGTTAGTATTTAGAGCGAGTACCGACTCAACCCTCAAAAGAATGGCTGATATATATTATTATACACCAAAGGGGAAGAAAGTCAGAAGCTTCAGAGAAGTTGCAGAATTTCGTAAGCATGATTTATGATGTATGCATTATCAATAATATCTAAGCTTAATTGTGACAATTTTATTTTTGCATTTTTATAGTTAACACAAAAGAGTTGACTGTTGATAATTTTACATTCTTCAAAGAACCAATTGGTATTGATGATCCTGACAAGGAAATTATTAGGGATGCAAAAAGAATGAGAGTATGTAATTTTATTGTTTATACAAAAATTTTGGGGGGCCATATAAGGTTTACCCATGTTGGAAACTACAGTTGTTTTATTAACATGGTTTGATACTAATTGGTACCTTATTATAGGGGTCTGTAGGATCAACTCCAGGCAGGAAAAGCTTTATACATAAGAAAAGTACACCTGGCAGAAGAGCTGCGGAACCACCTCCTGCTGCTCCTGTAACTGTGCCTACAAAATCTGTTAAATCACCAAAAACTCCAACTACTGGATTTAAAGTCAAAGTGCCTGGGAAAAGAACTCCTCAAATAAGTATGCATCTATATTAACATAAAATTATAATTTCTCTTATCTTCCTCGTTTTTCATTTTATTGAATTGTAAACTTACAAATGGCAAACCCATTGAAACTCGCATTCATCATCTCCTAAAATTATTTGAAAATTTTTCTTTGTTACATGTTTTTATATTTCATAAACGAGACATTCTTTTTTTTTTAATATAATATTTTTATTACGAAGATTAATTCCAAAACGAACGATAGTAGCGAGTGCGTTAATAAATGGATTTTCAATTTATCATTTTTGATATATTAAATATCATTTTTATAAGAATTACGTTTTATATATGCATAGCAGAAATAAAATCATCTGAAGAAAGTGAAATGCTTCCACCTCAAAGAACCACAAGCACGAGAAGAAGTCAGCCAATAGTAGAAAAACCTCTACCTCCAAAGCCTAAAAGACAACTAACGTGAGTACTTAATTATTTTATTTTATAAAATTTCTATCATATAGAATAATCGCGATTAGTTTGCAATATTCGAGGGTATCCAAAATGCTTAGTAGTTAAACATGATTAATGGCTAATGGTTACCATTAATAGTTAATAATCATGTTTAATATGCTTTAAAAAGGTCCAATGAAGGATTTACAGCATGTGCAATCACTATATGTATTTTTCTCTTTAAAATTCGTAAATGTCATAAATCTCCAAATATATATATTCAGTAAAAGAAAATGTTTCAAAAAGGAAAATTACTTCGTACAATTCTAAATTATTATTATTATTATAATTTTGTAGTAGTTGTACTAGTACAGAAATATTTTATTTTGCTACAAAATATTATTTTCTATGTTTATCTATACAATAATTCTTTTAATAATTTCATGCATAAATTATGCTTCAGTAGACATACAAACAATTGGATTTTGCATTGTTTAATGAAAAATTAAAATAAATTTTTTCGTTATGAATTATTCAGATGCATGCTGTATAATGAGTATACATAATCATAGAGTTAGAGATTTTATTCTGAAGCAGTTCAAACATTTCCTCTATATTTTTCATAACTGTATCCTTCTTTATCCTTTAAATCCTTAAATCCCTAATTTAAATTTTGTGTTTTTCATTCCTAAATCCCTGTCCCCAATCAACGCACATCTTACAGGCCGAAAGTTCAAGAACCATGCAGTATAAGATGTTCAACAAGTATGGGGTTAATACCAAGCTTACAATGTAGCGTGTGTCTCTGTTTATATCATCCTGAATGTGTTGACGGTTTGGAATTTGCGGGAAGTGACGATTACGTTTGCAAGGTATGTTTCATTTAGAACTATAACTGAGTACTTTTAAATTTGTTACGAGTAATTCTTCTTTCGACTTGTAACTATAATATTTAAAATATTTTTCATAATAATGCAGTTAAGAATTCGCTAGTTTAGTGTAATTACGAATCAAATCCATAATTTCACACAGATTATGTTCAAGTTTTCTAATTGTTATTAGCCAGACATATTTGAATGAAATTACAGCGTAGAAGTTTTAAATGTGTCCATTTTGTTGTAGAACTGTCAGCAGGATACTAGTGAATCTCAACAATCTCAGACAAATGCGTCTATGACACCTCCTCCACTAATACCTATTAGTATGTTAGGCACGCAAAGTGCAAAACCAAAACATCAAGCGAACTCAACTCCGCCGAAATTACAAAGACTTCCAAAATCTGATAATACGGAATCGCAGTCTCGGAATGCTATTAAAGTTGCAAAAACACCATCGTCGGCATCGTACTCCCCGTCAAATTCAGAGAAAAAGGAGACCAGTTGGTATTCACAGACCGAAAATGAGTTTTTGCAAAGTCATGATGGAATTGTACCTAAACCAGCTCAAAATATCGCATTGATGGGCGGTAAAAAATATATTGTTGTGCCAAAAAATAACGCCATGGCTGTTCAACCAGCTATAACAGTGAAACCTGATAAAATTGGTGACAAGCCTCCAATACTTCAGGATGGTTCGTTTACTGATATTTCGAACACTGCTGAAAGTTCGTTAATCGCCAGATCACATGGGCTTTTGTCGACAAATTCTTTAGGGAAAGATGTCGACAAGTCGGGCGATAGAAATTTATCAAAAAGCATTACACCTACAGAAATCACTGCATGTTCTATAGAAGAACAGAGAGAAGAAACGTGCAACAACAGCAATAAAATGTTGGCTGTAAATAGATCAGAAAACGACAGAATCAATCCGAAAACAGATCTTAGAGAGAGAACCGAGAAACCAAGTAATAAATCACCTGATAGGACGGCGTTAGTAAATAATACAAATACTAGTACAAATATTGATAAAGTTGATTCACGTCAATCGGTCACAAGTAGTTTGGGTACTATTAAAATAAGTAGCAAGTAAGTGTTTGTTTTTCAAACACACCAACATATTTCTTTTACTTCCTTATTTTATACATTTTCTCCAGATAAAGTAAGGCAACTCTCTTTTGAGGTTTTGGCAGTTGCTTTGTACATATTGTATTTACAAGATATGTGTGCTTTTTTATGATAATTAGTTGATTATCATCAGTGTGTTTTGAAGTATTTCATTGTTTTTCTTTTTAATATTTCTTTTTTTTTTCAATTGTGTCGGAACCTTCTGGCATAGCCTCATTAAATTATTATTGAGAAAATTTCTTGCAAAATTATGCGAATGCCTTTGTAAATGCAATATATACTGACGTTTATTATATTTGAAAATATAAAAGTTCGAGGTGAAAAATGAATTTGATTTTGTCTTGTGATCGAAGCACACTGCCTTAGCTTCTTAGAAATGCGGCCAAATTTTTAAGACGTGTGAAAAGAAAAATTTGAACAAAACAATCACATATCGTTGGTTCTTGCAGGTATCGTGTAATTGTAGTATGAATGAACATATATGCCTGTGTTCGATATACTCGCTCCTTTTTTCGGTAAAATTCGAAGAAAAGAATCAGCTAAATTTTTTAACATGTTATTTATAATTCGTACTACAATTACTGATCCAGCTACTGATAAGTGCTTCAGTGGAAAAAATCTAATTCATTTTTACTTTTTATATTTACAGATATAAAGACATGTGCGAGCTGAAACACAAAAAAACTCTTAGTGCGTTTTCCCACGAATTTCCTACAGTCCTTGTTCCCAATTATTTATACCTTCTGTTTATGTTTGTTTTTTGTTTCTATACCTTTAATCTGTTGTTTTTTTTAATGTCGAGTTCTCAATGTTTACGACTTGTTTTTCAGAGGCTTTTACCTGTATTACTTATTCGATACAGTATATAAGATCGTCGGCATCATTGTTGTAAATCATTGGTCCTTTAAAAGCCTCTTTAAAAAAAATTCATATTTTCGCCTTAATGTTAAGGGAAATCTCGAAAAGTTCGGATAGTAATGTACAATTACTCTTTTTATTTTAGAAATGAACCAATTTTACGATTAACAATATGCGATGAATGATACCCTTAGTACATAGATCTTAGGCAATTTCTTTTAAAAAAAAAATAAGCTTTTAATTGTAATTTTATCTCGATACTTGCAGAAGGAAACAACCTCAACCGGAAACAGAACAGCAACAACATTTTATGGATTCAGTCTGTGCTGGCTATCATGCCTTGTTACGTATATTCCAATACCTTAAAGTTCAAGAATTACTTCGGGCGGCTAGGGTTTGCAAAATGTGGAGGGATTTGGCTGCACATCCTTCTTTGTGGAAAACTGTACGAATGAAAAATAGTCAAGTTACGGACTGGGACGGCTTGGCGGATACGTTGCAAAGGCGTGGCACTCAACACTTAGATCTTCGAAAAATGCTTGTGGCAGGTGAATCCGACAGCATTTGGAAGAAGTTCTTGGTGGTTATACCGCGCGTAACTAGTCTCGTCAAGCTAGAGTTGTGCAGATGCCCTGTAATAGTAGTTGAAGAAGTAATAAGCAGTTGTCCTCAGCTGGAGGTATTAAGTGCAATGTCAATAAAATGCGATACATTAAATCTGGAATCGGTTGGAAATCTGAAACGTTGTCAAGAATTGAGGTTGAAAGCAATAAGCGGAATGTCCCTGCAGGAAGATCTCACGCCTTTACAAGAATTAACGCATTTATCGCAACTTGTAAGTAGTTGCTACACTAGTGGTTCTTTTACTTGCCAGTTATCGTGCCGTGTTTCTTTAATCATTAAAGTTCACATGTATTGCAGAGTTTAACATCGGTTAAGGAACTTGGAAAAAAGAAAATTGATATTATACAAAATTTACAAAATTTGGAGACACTGGAATTGGGCGAATGTTCCGATTTTCCGGATAAATTTGGTACAACTGTTTTGATAAAACTGCAGAAATTAGAACGTCTAAGGCTTGAAAAGGGGCAAGGCTCATGCTGCACCTTCGACATTTTGGAAGGTGTGTCGAAACTACAAAATTTAAGTCAAATGGAGTTGGTCAATTTCGACGTGAAAAATGGCTTCGATAAATGTCTTGCAAACTGTAAAAATATTAAGAGGCTATTAATTATACCAACTTACATATCCCAGTCGGCAACATCCAACAACATGGTGCTCGGTGGTGTTACCGAATTGTCGAATAATTTAACACACTTCGTTTGGGGTGTTACACTTGAGTTACTTAGGGTTACAGAATTATTTGTTGATCAATGTAATTTAATGAGCAAACAAGTCACTGGTGACTCGATACCTGTTCTTAAACCAGTACCTTGTTTAAAATTAATCGAAGATGTTGAAGATGAAAACGACAATCAAAAAGGTATATTTTAAGCAGATTTGTATATAGACAAGCCAATCGCTTCATACGTGTAGCTATTAAAAAAAAATCTTCATTTTTCAGGTGACGATAAACAACCAAACTTAACAAATCCTCAAGTGGATATATTGCCGTTGCCTCAACTGCAAAAACTGTTACTAACGGCATTGCCCAAGACACGTGTTAAAATTTTAAAGATTCCTTTCCACGCGACGTGGCGGCAAAGCATTTCAGATACTGCTACACAATAGAAACAAATTAAATAAAATTGTATAAATACATATGCTACAAAGTGAAGAAAATAACTTGATATGAGAAAATTAGAAATTTTGTGAATCTAACTCCAAGTGTTTTGCACAACTTAATTCCAGTAATCGTGAATTGGACAAAAAGTAATTTAATATTTATGTAATATATGTTTCGTAGTCTTCAATAATTCCCCTTGAATAGTGTACTGATACACTCTACAGTAATCACAAAGTACTGTTTTCATTGAAGTTTTTAGTGATAAAAACAGGGGACCATAAGTGCATTGCGTGATGATTTAGCTATAAAGCTAATTCCATGAGAGGCTGGTATCCTTGTGTAAAAAAATCTTTTGAACAAAGAAAGTCGTTCATTTTGTAGACTATGACATATGATGCTGTTTTCATATATAATTTAACAGATCATTTGATATACTGTAATGTGTATCCGCGTGAAGTTAGATTGTCTGAATTGTGGAAAAACTGAAGGATGTACGTTTTTAGAATAATTATTATATGAAGTTAAGATACAAAAGCGTCGCGCACATTTATTGAAAGGGGAATGAAAAATGAAGTATGCAGTTTTCGATTTTTTATAAACATTTAGATTTATTGGAAGTATGGCCTTGTATCAAGATAAATTATACTTTTTATTTCATGACATTACGACGGACTTTGGGTGAAATTCTATTGAAGTAGCAGCGGAAGAAGAAACAAAATCATGTTGTCTATAAGGCTCTACTTAGAGGTTAGGCTGTATAAATAACGGTATATATTACTATAACTGTATGTGTATCTTTAATATTTAAGATATACGAGTTTTCCGCTGCAAAGAAGTTACGAAGAAGTTTATGAACAATGTTGTAGAATGTGTAATATATTTACAATTCTGCACAATTCGTAATCAAATATATTATTATGAAAACATAGTGGTTTATCTGTATTCAGTACAAATTATATAATTACGATTAATTCCCCAATCAGGGTATTTAATTCTTTTTTCGAATATCGCAGATATTTTATTTTTCCCTTGTGTTTCTTTTATCTCATTATCCGAAGTAGTGTATAATATAATGCAAAAATAGATTTTATACTGAAGTAATGATCCTAAAGACGAGCATTAAGAATTTTAATCATAGGTGTGTCGCACATATAATCTTTAACTAATGTTGTAAAGGTTCTCCGCGAGTAGAGTTATGTAGCTGAACTTTTTTCAATTGCGTGAGATTTGTTATAGTAATATCGTACACTTCAAGCGACTTTGAATTCGTTGGTTTTCACAAAAGATTTTACCATTAGTTACTCTACTTTGCAGCGTGAAAATTCAGTTGATTGTTTTATTATATTATTTTTAGTTGTATACAAGCTATAATTTATAAACATTAAGGGGGATCTATAAATTGCACGACTCTAGTTAATAACGTTACATGTACGAAAAAATTAAATACGAGCTGTGAATATTATTGAACTAAATTTAAGAACAAATATTACATTTCATGGCTCCTGGCCTTGATATTAAGTATTACAAATACTTTTATACTAAAGTAATAAATCTTAAATTACTATCGAAACAACTTGTAATTCCCTGTTTGGTTTTTGTTTCTGTAATTTTATTTGTACAATTAGTATGATTGTAAATGCTGGTACACATCACACATCCTAGTTCATTTCTTTCGCCAGAGATCGGAACCATGTATTTATACAAGAAATTATATGCGAAATGTAATTTGAAATTTCTATTTTATTTTTGTAGCAAACTTCGTCGCTGTTCTGCTGTTTAGGTCCCCTTTAATGTCACTTCATAAATAAATCATAAACGCAATACAAATCTATTCTAAAGAAGAAAAAAAAGTTAAAATATATCAATCATTTGTTTATTACTTTGTATAATATAGTTCTTTAACAAAAGAAACACTCGTTTCATTAAACGTCTGTACATTTATTCTTAAAGCACGCAAAAAAGTAATTTTCATGAAATGTAAAAAGTGACACGGGAGATTATTAAATTTGTAGATATACCTACACAAGCTTGTACATATTTTTTAAATGTCATCTTATGTCGCGCCAATTTTGACCCTCGTATAATCGAATAAACATTATCTACGATTGTGTCAATGCAATTGATAAAATTTCTAATTTCCTTGACGATACGTTATGAACGTGCAAATTTGTACCGAATTCTTGAATGAAAACATTGTTGAAAAATGTTTGACGAGGGGGGTTTAGGGTAATTGCGAAAGTAGGTGACCCCTGATAGAAATTGAAAATCAATAAAGTGCAGTAGAGTCAATAGTATACAGGGAAGGAAGGTAGCTCCACTTCTGCCTTTTAGAGGTTATGTCGTTCGAGACGCGGAAAGCGCAGAGCGTCAAACGTTCTATTTTCGTTTCGGTGAAGTGTTTATTCTTGCTGGTCGCAGGCGCGCGTCACACATTATAATGCATCTAAATGTGAGAAGAAGTCACGAAAGTGCCGTGAGATAGTACAAACATGGGCAGAAGAAAATCTCATGGATCATCAAAAAGTAAACACGTTCCAAGTCAAAGGCAATTATCTTCACCGAAAAGGAACGAATTAAATGCCTTGTGTGAAAAGTTGTTTCATCGTGAGTATTTTTAAATATGTTTTTTAGTAGCGCACGTTGCATTCCTCTGCTCGTATCATGGTGCTCCTAAAACGGTAATAAAGTGTTGAATAAAATATGAGCAGAAACTGTACAACAAGCAGCGAATAGTAAATAATTCCATTTTAATATTAGTTCGAACTCATTTTATAGACCGCGTTTTGCCAAAATTTTAAGTACGGATTATTTGTAATTTATTCAACTTCGTTCCCTTAAGATGTCCAGTTAATTTTCCATGTTCTACTTACTTGAAAAATGGTAAAACTATCTTTTGCCATGAATTTAGCAAAATACGTGTGAAAGATAATTTATTTGTATATTTTAAATCAGTTAGCAGTAATTCGGCTTACATGACACAGCTATGGGACAACTATATAGAAATATCATCAGTTTTGGAGAAGGTTAAAAGGTTGGAGGAGATGAAGACAGAGTCATTGAAGCGGTCCAATGGTATCGGACAATTTATGAGTTGGCTGAAAGAGTACGGGGCTAGTATCGATGGAGCGAGTGTTGCCGAATTTCCAGGATATGATTTGGGATTGAAAGCAGAGCGCAACTTCCTTGAAAATGAGTTGATATTGAGAATACCAAGAGAGCTTATCTTCAGTATACACAATGTGGCGCCAGAGTTAGCTTGCCTCCAAAATGATCCATTGATACAGCACATGCCACAGGTGGCTCTGGCAATCGCGCTTTTGATTGAAAGACATAAAGAGAACTCTAAATGGAAACCTTATTTGGACATCCTTCCAACAAGTTACACCACTGTGCTATATATGACTGCTGCTGAGATGATCGAACTTAAAGGCAGCCCTACATTAGGTATGTGCCTATTTTAACTATTAAATTAAATTTAAACTTAAACTTATTTCACTTGTGATTTTTGTCTTCTTTTGTAGAGGCTGCCTTGAAACAATGTAGAAATATTGCAAGACAGTATTCCTATTTTAGTAAAGTATTTCAAAGTAATAATAATGCTGTGTCTGCTATACTCAGGGATGTTTTTACATATGAAAGATACTGGTAAGTAGTAAAAATAGTTCTCTTTATTTAGATCGTAAGACGACGATTCTCCAGATTCATCTGGGTATAAATAAATACTTTATTTCATTGTATTATATGTAAGTTTGAAAGATTGAAGTTTAAAGTATCAGAAAAACGCTTCCAATACTATATAATCTAAGATGATATCTTATATAAGAATATTATACTAATCCTAACGTTCTAAATTATATTAAGCTTTACTGATAAAACTCGATTAGAAACTCTATACAATTGTATGTACAAATTGCATCCGTTGAAACAGCTGCTTGTAGCTCTAATAGAGACTGACTGAGACTGACAAATCTGCCTTTCACTTTGCGCATGGTCAGGCTTCTGTACACGTGCAAGATTGAATTTAATGCTGCAACGAAAATACTGGTATTTTTCAAGCTTTCGACGAATAATCATTTCATGTAATCGGGAATGGTTTCCCAGCTATCGTTGGCGTCCAAGGAGTCGTTGTCTATATCACTTTTGGTATCCATGTCTCGAGCACGTTCCACGGTATCGTGTTTCTCCGGCCTCTTCGTCGTCGAGGTGGCGATCACGTTGACCATGACAGTGCTCAGGCTGCTCGAGTTCGAGAGTTTCCTCGCAGCCAGCATGGGCCCTTGGAACACGGCTCTGGAGAAGGTGTTCCTGTATCGGTACTTCTGCTTCTGCCTAATCCTGCATGTGATGAATATGGCCAGGAAGACGACGATAGTCACGCCAAGGATCGCTCCACTGGCAATTATACTCGGTCTTATCTTCGATAAAGCTCTCCCCTTTTCACTCTTATCCTCGTCGTCGTTAAAGACGTCCGTCTCGCTGTAGATTGTTCTGATGTCAATAGAACTTGGCTCTTGCTTCACAATCTCCTTCACGAAGCCGGACTGAATCGTGTTCGCGGTCTTATTAGCTCCCACAATTTCTCGATTATTTGCAACTGCTATGTCAAGATCGTTGCCATCCCCGGCCACTTTCCTTCTCTCCTCTCTGTTAAACTCGTCGGCGAACTTCCGTTGGATATCTTTCGCGATTGGCAGCGAGCCGAAGGTCGTTAACAAATCGACAATTTGCTCCTCGCGTCGTCCAACGATATCCTCATTCGCGTCGAGGACACTTCCATCTTCGATCTTGGAGGTCGTAACGGTGGATAATGATTTCCCGGTAGTAATTTCCTCCGATTGAACGAATCTCACCGGATTGGTTACAGACTTGGGCAGATTCGTGTAGGACTCCGTTAGATAGCCGTTCATCCTCTTATCGTAGCCACTGCCGATCGCTCTTCCTTCGCCGGCACTCTTCTTCTCGCCGTTTTCGTCGCTGAATTTCGGTACCTTGATCCGTGATACATCGGCCAGGTGGACCTTGCTGGATCCCCTCTGTCTCAGCGCGATCAACTCCTCCAGACTCATGTTCCTGGACTTGAGAAGTCTCTCCAGTCGCTTGCCCGCGGATCCTGATGCGAATAGCTCGAAGATTTCTGCGCGTGCTTCCGGCTCCACCTCGGATATAATGTCGTCGTAGCTCTTCTTTGCGGTCTCGTTAACATCGTGTTGATGTCTGAAGGTATAATCAGCTTCGTTAGGAACCGTTTCGTGATTCTCCGTGGAGTTTCTACCGACCATAGAATCTAGCACAATCTCCACACCTCCCGTCACAGTCTTTTCTCGATAACTTTTCTCCGTCGAGGTTGTGACTTCAACGTTGCGATCCGAGTAAACGGCTGACTCATCGTCTTGGTATTCGTGCTCCATATACATATTGTATTCGTCTTTTCCAGGTCGCACTATAGTCACGCCGTCCGCCGCGCTCGTCCGTTTCTCGTTCTCGGAAGTCGACGTCGAGCGTTCCGTGGGATGCAAAAGTTGCTCGATGCTCAACGTGGAGCCCTTGTCCTCATAGTTCTCGCGCAGCATCTCCGGAGTCTCGCCGTTCCCATCCTTCACGGTCAACCACACCGGGGATATAGGGTTCCGGCCGTTCTTGTAGTCGGGGAAGTCCGAGAACTCCATGATCTCGTCCTCGTCGAGACCGTCGATTCTGATCTCGCCGTTGCCCCGTAGCTTCGCGGTGGTCTCCTCGGATCGCAGCAATTCCATGGAATTGGTGGCGACGGGGAACGGCATCGATGTCGTAACCGGAGATAAAACGCCCGCCGCGGGCGTTCCTCTGACACGGGGAGGTTCCGTGTCCAGCGATTTTCCGGTCGTTGATTGTCCTAAGCGTGCCTTGCTCGAGCCCGTCGCGTTTTCATGGAGATCGACCACCGCCGGAACGATCGAGATTATTCCCTCGCCGAGCGAGTTCTTCGGCCTACCGATTTCCGCGTCAGCCCGCTCCGGCTTCTTCGTCGTTAATCTCGCGAACGGCGCGATCGTCGACTTCTCGTCGACGTAGTCCTCGGCGTCGGCGTCCTTCGACTTCAGAGCATTAATTGCATCGACTCTGCCTTTCAGGAGATCGTTCAACGTCAGGTTCCGCCTCTGCAGCAGCTCCGACAGGCTCAGGCCCTCCTCTTGCTGCATCTTCAGCAGAGACTTTAGCTCCATCGCGTTCTTCACGAATTGGCTCCTGGACTCGGAGTCTGTGGAAACCGTGTGGCCGCTTGGCCGAGACCACGGCCCGCCAGCTTCCGGCCGCGACGTCTCGTTCTCCGTCAACGCGAACTCGTAGTTCTGCGGAGGCCGCCTCTTCCTCGGCCGAGGCTTCAGGTACTCCTCGTCGTCCAGTTCGTGCTCGTAGTCGTTCGGACGAACCTGGAAGGCCTCTCGATACTTCGTCGACGTCGCTTCTCGGTGCTCAGCTATGTCTTCAGGGTTCATCTGCTTCCCGTTACTCGAAGTTGTCTGCGGTTTGAAAGCGTTCACCGGGCGGTTGTTTTTTCTTCGCGAGGGCGATTCCTCTTTTCTGGCCCCGCCTTTCTCCTCCATCAATTCGTAGTCTCTGTGGTCACCGTAAGACGTTCGTTCGGTGTTTCGTAGGAACAGTGTCTCTTGAGTTTGCTTGTACTTGGATCTCCGCTGATTCGAATCGTCCTCGTCTTCACCGATGTTGTCCAGGTCGCCGGTCGAGTACCGTGTTAACTGAGAAAACGGAAGCAGAGGCACCGTGTCGCCGTCCCTCCATTTTGGTTCCAGGGCCTCGCCGTTCTTCCGCCATCTTCCGATCCGCTCGCTCGAGTTTTCCTCGTCCTCGTAGAAAGGAAACCGCGAGCTGTCGCTCTTCGTTTCTCCTCGTTTCCGATCTTCCTCCTGGAAATGGATGAGAAAAATGGGAGATTGAAAAATTCTAAAGAAGTTAATAGTTTCTTTGACGCGGCAAAAATTGTTCATTTAGTAAACAGCGTTTACTAAATTGTGACGCATAAAATTCACAATCTAATAACTAGCCATATGTTTAATAGAAACAGATAATCGTACCGATAACGAACATTAATTTAGCAGTCTCGGTACTCGCGATGAAAGTCTTATGAAAGTCTTCGCAGCCGTATCGCAATTAACGATTTCCTGTTTTCGCGCTAACACCGTTCTGTATCGTTTTAGGAAGGTGCTAACAAAATAATTAATAAATTCGCCCAGGATTATTTTGCAATTGAGATGATTGTCTGGCGCTTCACGAAAGCGCGGAATGACGCGCGCGAGAACAGAATCGGTAGTCGCGGCGTTGGTTACGAAACTTTCCCTTGATCGGACGAGATGATTCGCAGCCGTGAGAAGATAAATTTAATAAATGTTTATAAAGCCGTAACAGGCGCGTAACGCAGGTGTGCGAACGCTGGCCGGGCCACGTTCCCCCGTGTTTCTCTGTAGCAGCGGTTGTGCACAGCGTATTGTATCGCGCGGATTCTGTACCGTCGCGGTAGCGATTATTCGCGAATGAATCATCTTCTAGACATCGAAGCTTCAAGACGACAGCGTTGCTCATTAAGATTCAATTAGTCTTCGAGTTGCGAACGGCGCGTGTGATCGCGCGATGCCTGGACAAAGTTCAACGACTAGTTGAAAAAGGAAAGTGCAATCGTCGAAACGAAATTCGCGCGATTACGGCGACGGCTAGCTAAACAACGATCGCATGAACGTGTCGATTCGTTTAGTTAACCTCTTAGGCACGGACGCGCCACTATAGTGGCTTTCGTGAAGCCACCGTTAATATTAACTTTTAATAAAACTTTTAATATTAACCGTTGTATAAAATCAAATTTCCGTGCGAGAATGATTAACAGACGTTGTCCGAGATCTTCTGCTATAAATGTAGCAAGCAGGGTTTCTTCTGATGCATTTATGATTTTGCATTAATCACTGCTGTCGTAAACGAGGAAATCTACAGTCTAATAATGATTATTCGCTCGAGCTGATTCACTTGCAGTGTTTTAACGAGATGCAGATATTTAACGGAGTCGGAATCCTGAATGGTAGAGATCATTCTTCGAAGCTATGGAATTCGTAACTAATTCAAAGCAAATTGCAGAAGGATCAATTTACATGATTGCGTAACGTGATTAATGACCTTTTTTTTACGGCACGAACACCTGGAACATTTCTCTGGTCAACATCGCGGATGACGCGTTAAAGCCGATAGGTCGTCTGCGTGTGTAAATACATTGTTGCACTCTTGATTGCCAGTTCTTTGAAAGGTTATCGTAAATGTCCCAGATATTAACGCTGCAAAAACAAACCCGCGTAACAGTTGTTTTAGCAACAAAATGTTTGTTATGGTCTCGAACTTTCCGCGCCGAACACAGTAGCTTTCTCTTTTGCCCGTGCGGTCAGTTGTTTTTTTTTCATCGCGGCGGCCTCGACGTGTATTTTGACATTTGTTGTCGTCAGTGGCGTTCCAGAGACAGTTAACGAGCTCGGCAGAATGTTCTCTAGTCGATTTCCCTCTCGGTCTCTTGCTCGACCGATGAGGACGCCTCTTTCTCGATCGGAAAACTTCGACGATGAATTTCGAAATATATAAAGAATATTTCGGTCAATATTTTCTTATTCGCAATATGGCAGACAATTTCGCCGGCAATATTTTCTCGCGCCAATTCTTCGATTACGAAAATAAAAGGATTAACTATTGAGTAATATCTCCACCCTTTCGTACTTGATTCAATTTTCGATATTTTGATTTTTTCCGAGGCTACAGTGAAACGAACCACCAAATTACGTTCTGTTCGCCGTGCAATAATTCTACGGCTAACTCCTTCGAAAATAGGATTTATTAACTCAACCCTTATCTGTTCCTTGGCAGCCTGTTATTATTTGATGGCATGACTCGCGAACGTGCGAGCGCGTCGTCGAAATGTCTCGGAACGTTTCACAACGCGTGCCTGTCGCCACGAAAAGAAAAAAGAGAGGAGGGGGATGTAAAAATGCGACCGGTTGAAAAGAGCGGCGGCCACTTTCGAGAGACGTTCACCCTCTATGAAATATTGCCGCTGCTTCCGGTTTCGTCGACGAAATTCGAGGCTTCCTCGGACCTCCGCGAGCGAAAGTGTCTTTCGTCCTCTCGCGATTAATCGAACACGAATTTATGCAGAATTTACTCAGATTTTTTTACAATTTTTCTAAAATAGCGCGTGTCCGAGTAGAGAAATATATTCAACAATTTTTGTCGGAATAATTATGAAATAAAAAACGCGAAGGCGACGGTAGGTTCGGTGTGAATTAAAAGAAATAATTTATCTAGCTTTCGGTTGTTCGTGGAACACCGTTTTTGCAGATGGAGATTTACATAAATATGCGCGATCTGATTATAACATTTAATTAAGTGTACCATGGGACGTAACAGGAAGTCACATAAAAGAAAGAGTTATGTAAAAACAAGAAACGTTCCCAACGAGATTCCAGCGCCGATCTCTAGGATAGCAGTTTCAGATACGGTTTGCGCGACTGTAATTTTTTTGAACGAAATTCTACGACGAAAGCGCGTGGGGTGATTTTGCCCGAAGAGAAATCGTTGGTTCCGTGTACCATAAATAGTTAAACGTGAATTAACGGACCGCTTAAAAAATTATTTCGTCACAAATATTTTTTCACAAGATAGAAAAATATTTATTGGAATATATACTATATCTAATTTAAGTTTCAATTATTTATCGCAATGGTAATACTCTCGGACGTTTCCACGGCCGCCATCTTGAACGATATCATAATGACCCAACGAATTTTTTAACGACGTTCGAAATGAATTGCATGAAAAAGCTGTTCTTCATTAATGAAACGAACAATGGATTGTTACATTGATGCAGAACATGCAAGCATATGAAAATAGGTCGCGATTCGAAATTTTGATGAGAGTTTCGAGGGGTCTAAAGTAAAATTATAATTTAGTTGAATCTTCATCTGATTTTATTGACTTCTGGAAGCCCGCGGTGTTGCAGTTACAAAGTGTATAAAATAAAAAAACGATACAAATAACAAATCTCGTATTTTGATGCATATGTAATTTTTGAAAAAGATCAAACAAATGTTCGTATATATATATATATATTCCTTTGAAAATCATATTAAAAAATATTCACAAGAATAAAATTTTAAAGCACATGTAACATAACTTCGATATTTAGGCAGCAGTTTACATTTAATTCGACGGTTTATAAAATTTTGTAATACGCGGTCAAAGAGCAGTGCCACTGATTGGTTCGGCTGACTCGCGCCAGCGGAGCTCGCCTCTCATTGGTCCACGTTTTTCGTGAATAATTCCTTAACTATACATTGGAGAACATTTTCGCAAAGGAAAAAGTTGCTTGAAATAACCTGAGGAACTACTCCTTCCAGGTTAAGACTGTCTTTTAAGACATCATGTTTAATAATAATATAAGAGCTCCCAGTAGTACAATTTAACACTTTGACTATAATAATAGATAACAAATTATTGGTCGCTATAGCAACCGAACAGAGGAAGAGGCTACCGGTTGGCAAAATTATATAATATATATATATATATATATATTAAAATATTAACACATAACGATAGATCGGCGGATCGTCGACGATCGCGTTTCCCCTCCGACATCGCGGTCGCGTCGAATTAATCGGGACCGGTAAATTTCTCTTTCTTACCGGATGACTCTGATCATCGTCCCGAGGAGCGAGCTCGGGGCTCGCGCGGACCGGCTCGGCCCGCGCTGACCTATCGCGAGGGTGGTCAAACGTGAAAAGCATCAGCAAGAGCGGACAGAATATCTTCCACATCGTTGCAGCGCGATCGAAACACGGACAGTTCCTCGTCCCCGATGCACCAGGAGACCCCGTCTGCCAACTCCTCCTCCGCGCCCAGGTAATCCTCGAGCTCGCCCGGCTGATGCTGGCCGCCGCTCCCGTGTCCCGCCGCGTACAGGTGCACGTAGAGCGCCACCGCGCACAGAACAACGAAGACCACGTTCTTCCTGTTGCACAGGCCGAAGATTTCCTCAGGGTTCATGCAGAACGGCTTCTTCTGTCCCGTTCCCGTGTCTTAATTGCGAGCGGACGCCGCGGCGACGGCGGTGGCTCTCCGACGCGCGGCTCGTTTCCGCTCGCGGGCCGAGCGCGCGAACTTCCCACGGGCCCCTTCCACTCGAGACTCTTAATTGTTTGTTAATCCGGCTGGCCGAACACGGGGCTCGTGACGGTGCTGTTTTTCGAAGCCGGAAATCATTTGCTAGGAAACATGTCAATCCGAAAGCGATCTCTTTCTTCCTACGAATTTTAAATTACCGATGGGAGAGCCTAAACGATTGTTTCAAAGTCTCTAGAACAGCATAATTTCCACTGGATAATGTGTCCTTCGGTCTTCGAACCCTCCGTCGAATTTTTAATAGGATAATGCAATTATTTAGAACTAATTTAGAACGCTGTAATTTCTAGGGTTTTCGCTGACGGCCTCTCGTCAAACAATTAAAAATCGGCAGAAGTTGCACAGGGTGCGATCACACGTGATCGTCACGGAATTCCTCTTTTGTCACTAAATCACGAAGACCGTGCGACATTGTGTTTTCTTATTGGATGGGCGCGCGCGCGCGAGCGCGATCGTTTGCTTTCGATCGGCTTCTCTCGTTACTTTCGAACCGGCGAACACACTCTTCCACGCTCGGCAAAGCGTTCCCGCGAACTGACGCCGGTTTTCTCCGCGCGCGGTCCTAAGTAAGTCGGTGAAACTCGAGAGGCAGACACAGAGGTCTCGGTGTCTCTCCTCTGCCTTGCGAGCCGTTCGCACGCGGACGATCTCCTCTCTCGCGGCCTTAGCCGGCGATCGGTCGACGGGATCACCGCTGGATGAGTTTCATCGGAACGATCCGCGCGACCGGTGCCCGGTCGGCCGAGATAAGCATCGGTCGCGGATCGAGGGACAGAGAGGAATCGCGGCCCCCGCGGATCCGAGCCGCTGCGATCGGCCTCGGAAGCGGAAGCCGGTACCCAAGAGCGATCGCGTTTCGCATCGAATGTCTTCCACCAGGTACCTCTCTTCTTTCTACGCTTTGTGGAATTTCGAGGGGTGTTGTACCGTTTATGGTTGCCTCGATTCGATACCGAGATTTGCCTAAATAATGAAGCTCAAAAACGGAGGCATTTATTTTATCACAAATTATTTGGCTTTCGTGTATAATGAAGCATTATTTTCTCAAAATTTCGCACTAGTTTATTGTAGAAAATAAATTATCCACGCCTAAGTAGATTTTTTATTGTATTAATTTATATTTACATCTATATTAATTTAATTTAATTTTTTACAATATTAATTTTATTCTAATATCTCTCTTAATGTTTGTCCAGATTATAATTAGAAAAATACGGGAAGGAAAATGGTATGGAGAATATTCGAGAGCTTGTTGACACACGTTTGTTTCACAATAAACGACACGGTTTTCCTCGGAAACGTTTTCTCACACCGGGTAACGCGTATCCAAGAAACAAATGAACTTTCACGGTAAATTAATGACTTTCTTATAGAAATTTAGCGTACCGTGGCCTCGGGGGCTAAATATAGCCGGCACAGAAAGTGACACCGTGCACTAAATTTCAAAGAAATCATTTTTTCGCCATTAATTAGGAATTGCATTATTTTTCCAACAATGATCGGATTTTGTCTTGGAAATAATATATTATTGACATATCGTCATTCCGCATCGACAATGGTTATTTTACAGCGGTCGATCAAGAAGCGTGGAGGGGCTCGTTCCGCCGACAGCTATCCGCAAATAAGTGGACAAAACGATTTCTGAATTGTTGCGCCGCGAACGCAAGCAATAAAAGTGAAACTCCGGTATAGTTCTACGCGATGTTATTCACCGAATAGGGTTTCTCGGGTTATGTTTCCAATCTAAAAACGTTTCTAAAGATCTGGAGAAAGTATCAATACTATAACGTTTTCTCTGCAACGTTGTCCGTTTTTTTTCTTTCGTTTTTGCAGTCCGCCAATATATTCCAGTCGATCGATTAACGAGCTAAAAAATAGTAGCGCACTTCTTATTGTATTCGAATAAAAAGCCCAGCCGCCGTTTGGACCTCCGTCCGTCGTGGCATTCCCGACGGAGGAGCGAACTTTATGAAAACAATCGTCGCATGAGTAATTTAATCGGTATTTAGCAAGCATTACCGCACCGTGCGGATTATGAAATTGAAACGGGAACGAGCGGAGATATTGTTATTGCCGTTTATGTGTGACGTAACGCATGAATTTGTCCGAGCCACTGTTTTGCAAATTAACGCGCGCAGACTGCTTTAATGTCAGCGAACCCGTTGCTAACGGCGCGATCGTTTCATCAATCATTCATGAACGACCCATTCTTAACCTTGATACGAGCAATGCCACTCTATTAACCCGACTATTTACGTTCGTTTGTTTATATTCGCTTGTTTGCCATTTGTTTGTTTACAAGCTTGTCCACGGGATGTCACACTTCTTACGCGAGCTCAGTCGGGTAAAAGTCACCTCTCTTTCACTTGGTCACTTTCTTCTCGAGTATTTATTAATGTTATTCAAAAAGACCGTAAGGCACGGTTCTCTTTAAGTGTCTGAATCTATCTAGACACTAGAGACTAAATAATAAAAATCTTAATCTAAACAATAGTCGCATTATGATAGATATATAGTTGCAAATTCGCGGAATTCCAAAGAATTGTCAGGTTATGAAATGATATGACAATTGAAACATAAAGAAAAATGTTCAAAAAATCGTGGGCGTTTAAAGAAACCTGTGTAGAACATTATGTAGCGAGTATAACGTGTCTTTTGTTCTTTGTAGACCGGTAATTGTTAAAGACGTTTTCACGATCCATCTCTTCTCTAACAAGTCTTTATAGACAGGTGTGTTCCCTGGTACGGGCAGCACGCTCATAGAAAACAATGGATACTGTCGTTGGAACAAGAACAGAGACTTTCTTATTTTAGTGTATATTCATATATTATATATACCCGGTGTGCTATTCAAACGAGAACATCTAGACATTGTTATTCCTGTTTTCGATGGAAAAAGTCCTGCGGCAAAGTTACATCAGGTTATGAATATTTAAAAGTAATCTATAACTTTAGAATGAATAATAATATAACTCTATAGAAATGACGACATAGCTCTATATAAATAATCGTATAATTTTATATACATAATAGCATAATTCTCTATACAAAATAATATAATTTCTCGTTATCAAAAAATCCATCGCGATACTCGAATGGCGCCATAGCCATCCCGCAGCACCGTAGAATGCAACAGAGGTCCCGGCGGTTGTGTTAGAATGGCCTCCTCGGTTTCTCATCGGATGATCCAGTAATGAACGGTGCCGGCGTCTAGAATTTTCTACGAAGAAACGATCGTTACTTTTTACACGCCTAACGGGCAACCCACTCTCGGTTTCATCACGGTTTCGTCACCGATTCCCGGCGATCCTCGGAGTCGACACGAGCGCCGAGAGTTGCACGGCGAAGAGCCATCCGCCGATGGAATCAATGAACATCGTTATAAAGCCGCGCGACGTCGATTGTAATTGTAATGATCTGCCGACAATAACGACCAGCCGAGGACACGGTTCTCGTCGATCTTCCACGATCTCGTCGTCGTCGTCGCGGCTGCGAGACGCGGCGAACCGATTCACCGTAGAAAGTGCGGCGGCGACCGGGGGATCTCACGATCTTCGATTCGTAGCACGACCTTCCCACGTGCAGCGAACTGTGCATCCATCCCCACGGGGCGATGGTTCACGATGCGCTCGTCTCCCCGATTCTTATCGTCGGCTCGCGATACATTGCGAAACCGCCGCCGTTGTTTTTATCCTCCCTTTTTCTCCCCGCTCTCTCTCACTCTTATTTAATTACTCGTTTATTGCCTTTTAGTTATGCTCTCATTCAGTTCTTTTTTATTTCTTATTTTCTTGATTTTTCGTTTCTTCTCCCTCTCTCTTTTTATTACTCTTATTTATTCACTCATTTCCTGTCTTTTATTTCTTTCCTTTCTAATTCAATCTTTAACTTCTCTCTTCTTTATTTCGTATTCTTTTATTTTTTCGTCTCTTCTCTCTCTCTTTTTTCTCTCTCTCTCTCTTTTTCTCCACCGTTTCCCCTCGTTCCCAGAGCGTCGCGATTATTTCCCCGGCGTTCGTTAGCCACGCTTCTCGCAGCACTTTCCTCGTTAACCCTTTCCCCCCCTCCGTGCCGGCGCAAGCAATAATTATCCTTTTTTCTGCGCGTCGCTACTAACGATATATTTAGATGAATCGTAATGGTTCGAATTAAAGGGAGAAATTTTATTGGCAGCTCGTTGTAATTTACAATTAGCCACGCTCCCGGGCGGCACTCTCCCTATTTTAATGCGTTCGAGGCGGATCTCTTGAACGAACCAAGTATTAATGGATCCTTCTTCCCGCGATTGTTTTATTAACGGTGATTAAATACGAACTGTAATTGTGCAACCTATTAGAAAGATAAGGTTATGGCGACTTTCGCTTTCCGTTAACTGTTTTTCAGCGATGACCACTTCTTGGCGCGAACATCTTACGGAAAGAATGCTTAATGCGGCGATTATTGTTTCCTGTATTTTCGATTTTTGAATCCACCAATTTACCAATTAACCAGAATGGATTAAACGGTAACGTTAATTGCCAATCGCGCGACGTTCTTTCGCCGGAGAAGCCCTGAAACGAGCGCGTTTGTCGCAGCTGCGCGCCCGACCTCTCGAGCCAAGGAAAAAGGAAAACGTGTTCAGGAAAGAAACGTTGCTCTCTCGTCCGCGAATAGTTAAACGCGGCTTGTTACGCTCGCTCCTCTCCCAGCCGATATCTCCTCTTCCTGAGATCGTCGCCGTGGCTCGCACGCGCACGAGGAGGATCACCGCTCCTAGCAAGGCAAACGGAGAGGACTTTCACACGAGGCCGAAACTTTCATACACGGTTTCATCTGCGCGTGGTAACAGCCGCGAGGAGAATGCGCCGGCGAGCGAGCGAGCGCGCGCGCGTGCGTTCCCTTTTCCCGTTCTTTCTTCACGGAATATAATTTTCTATTATCGCGTAAACCGCGCGGATCGCTTCCATTTTTCCCAGCCGATTCGCTGAATCGCATTACCCTTCTTTCCAGCTCGCGCGACCGCGTCGCGATGCATTATTTATCCTGGTCGAGGGCTCGCAAAAAAAGGGAAGAACGGAGACAGTAGCATCGTCGTCCTCCGTCAGAATCCGAGGAATTCTCTTCGCAGTGTCGCTTTTCTCTGTCGAAAACCACGTGGAACAATCGAGGGAAAAGTTGGCTTTAACCCTTTGCGTTCGAACGGCGAGTCTAAGGCATCGTTAAAATTGTTCCACGTGTCCCAAGATCATTTTTATACCCACAATGTTTAAATTTAAAAAATTCTTAGGTTATGTCAGGCTATGTCAGGTTGTTAAATAGTGGAACTGTTGATAGATGTCACAAGGATCAGTTTCGCATGCGTAAAAGTGCACTTTGTTACATACAGGCTGTACCAAAATTATACACACTCCAGGAAATGAGGGATTCCTCAGGCCATTTCGAGTAACCTTTTTCTTTTTCTGAAATGCAATCCAAAATGATTTTCCCCGTTTTTCTATTACAGTCTTTGATGGTGTTGGAAATATCTGGTTATAAAACAATCTAATATTAGACGAGTTTTAGGCTCGTTAGTTCTACCTTTAATCCATCCAGTGAATTCGACAGCGCGGTTAGGCTATTACCGGTGCGCCGCGCGAGCAAAAATCGGAGAAAAGTATTACGTGAACGCGAATCTGCTAAGAAGTTGTTTTCTCCGCGAAAAAACAGTCGCTTTTAATTAACGGCCACGGTTTGTAGAATTGTTTCGTCGGCTTGAAGAAAACCGTGACGTAACGCGACGTTTCCTATTCACCGATGAATATTCACTGCGATTATTATAGACTGCGGATTTTTGTGGAAAATGAAAACTGTATCCGCTAATTATGGAAAACGAGAATCGAATAAAAATGTTCTGTTTGTTTAAATAGTTCATTCGTAGTTGAATAGTCGAATCAAATAATAAATATTTAAATAAAAATGTTCTGCAGCAATTTAAAAAATTGCAAGTTAGCTAGAAATATCTTCTCCTAATAATTTCAATTATTTAAAAACAACCCGTTCTTTAATTCTTCTTACGATTTCTCAATTTATTTCTCTATTTATTTCATGCTGCTATTTTTCTCCTAAATAAATAAAATCCGCAGCGTAGCGATTAACAAAGATCGCGATAGTATTTGAATTAATTGGGAAAAGTGAATTCGCGACTTTCGAGTTCCACTCGACTCCCGTTCTATTAGATTTTTATGGAAAACAGACATTTTCCACGTCGACCGTAGAAAACGCACTATTTCGATCTAATCAACGCGTTTGAATATGAAATACCGCGTGTAATCCGATAGCGGTAGAAATTGGTTGTTCGGCGCGGTATAGATTCCGATCGCGGATCTCCGTCGCGCGCATTTTCTTTGTTCGGTTTAAGAGGATTGTTTCACGCGTTGGCGATCACGAAGCAAGGTTCGCGCGCGCCGTGTTCATCGATCATGCCGTCCGCGTTTGGAGACAGATTTTCTTCTTTACGTAAGAGGAAGTAATCTAATAGCCGCGCGACAACCAGAACGATCTCGACAATACGATCGGAGGCTTTCGTTTGTCCACTTTTGTCCTGTTGCGGTGATCTGGACAAGAAAGTCTACTAGACCGACCAGATCGCCGCCTTTAGATTGCGCTCCGAGGAGAAAACGGACGAGAACCAAAATTTCTTTTAATAACAGCTGCCTCCGCGATCACCATACCCCTTTAAAATATTTATACGGTTATTTATTCTATAGCGAAACACCGATTTTCCAACCGAACGCTTCAACAGCCTTTACAAAACAGTTATTTTCGCTTACACGGAACGTCTAAGAAATCGCCAAAACGACCAAATGCGAGCGATTGCGTTACGATAAGCCAAACGAATATTCAGACCGTCGATATCCATCGCCAACAAAAGCAAATAACGTTTAATAACGTCGGCACGTTAAACGCCTGCTTCGATTCCAATGTCTTCATTTATCGCGCTGCTGGGACTTTCAACTTCTCCTGAGACACTGTCACAAATAATTTCATATTTTAATTATATTTATATATAGTCTCATATTCTAATTATATTTACACATAGTCTCATATTCTAATTATATTTATATATAGTCTTATATTTTAATTATATTTATACATAGTCTCATATTCTCAAATTATGTTTTACATTTTACAAACTCAACTTCAATGCTTATATTGTTACACCTTAAATTAAACTTAACTCTCCTTTATACACTTAACCTCTTAGGCACGACGCACCACTATAGTGGCTTTCGTGAATGTTTCGTGCTTTACTCAATTGTTTTATTAATTATTAAAGTGAACGATTAAAGTGAAAGTGTGTATATACAATACATTAAGAAAAGACTATATGTAATTAATACTATATATAGATAAACGAAAAATATATATATTAAGAGAAAATGGTAATTTAGTTACGAACAACTTTATTTGCGCAAAATCCTGCCGTGCCTAAGAGGTTAAGTTATACAGTTTTATATTTTCGAAGAAGAACAACTTGAACAAATTAACAATACAACGATATAATACCGTCCTGCAACGTCGCATGAGTGGCAGTGACAGTCTAAATCATCTTGCTATCTATTTATACGCTTTGTTGTTTTCTAACCTTATCACCGTTTTATTTCTGAACGTTGCATTCGAAACGAGCGATCGTAGATCGTCGAGAAAGAAACGCGCGGTGGCAGTCGCGAGAAAAAAAAGATCGGCCGTCGCCGGGGCGATCCGATCGCGGACGATCATGGTCGAAAGCGTGTTCGGCTACTCATAAAATAATAATAAAGAACCGACGAGTATCCGCCGAGCGGCGCGACGTGTTTCAGGTATTTTAGAAAGTGAACGGACATTAAGAACAGTTCACTCTGTTCTCGTCTTCCACGTTTCCCGGCTTTACGAGGCTTTGTCTAAAATTCATGCGGCCGTATAAAGGCTCCCGCCATTTCCCATCGGTGCACACGACGGGCCGGTGGTTTCCTCCTTTAGGCCGTCGGCAAGTATACGTCCTCGAGCCGTGCACGCGTGAAACGCGCGAACGCTTCCTCGGGGAGAGAGAAAGTCGGAGGGAAGCCGCCGCGTCCGCGGGACAGCCGATGGCAATGAATCTTCTTTTACTTCCATTTCCGGAATTCTGGGTCAAGTTCTTGCCCGAAAACCAACCCGTGGCCGGGGCCCGGCCGCTTCCCGTGCCTCTCTCGAAGGCGAAAGTCACTTACTTCCACCTTCTTCCTTTTTTTTCTCGTCATCTCCGCGATTTCGTCGCCGGCGACGGATCTGCGAACACTTTTTCCCGTCGAATTTCTATCCGGGGGAGAGCAGCGGCGAGTCGCCTAACGCGCACCGCTCGCATAAATCACTCCTTTCCAATCCTCCTCTGTTGCTTCGGCGTATATTAAATACGTTTCGCGACCGTTCCGTAAGAAAACCGTATGCAGAAAAACATGCAAATGTAGGCTACGCGAGAGAATCTCTTTCTTCTGTGCGCCGCGCGTCGCAGTTTGCTACAGCGGACTTTCTTTAGCATAATTAATACATCCGAGAATTATGAAGCTGCAATAGAGTAGCTAATAATAGAATACAGTTTTTGAAATTGGGCCCAAGGAATTTTTGTTCAGACGATAGAGTGAATGGTCTACTAGATAAAATAAGCATTTAACTCTTTTGTCTGAATTTATAACTTTTACTACGTATCGATAAACATAGTAACGAGCGTAAACAGAGCAGCGGTAAATTTATCAATGAAACATCGATTTAATGCGATCGCGTGATATACCGATGCAAAAAGAACAAAGCGACAGTGAACTGGAATTGTTATCAAGATTATCGTTCTTTCTTTCGCCATTCAACTTTCATTCATTCATCGCTCTGCAAAATTACTTAACGCGGCCACACACGTATACACACGCACACGTGTACTTAAAGAAATGAACAATGGCGAACGAGAACAATAAACACGACATTTGTTGCGCCCCACTGGCACGTTTAGAAACTTGCACAATGGACGCAGCCTTTTTTTATTACATGCATTTTATGCGTTCTATAAAAGTCTAAAAATCCAGCTAGATTTTTTGCTTCATTCTTTCTCCTTTAAATCTGTAAAATAGTACTCTATCTTTGCTTAATTTTACGTGTATTTTTTTTTAGTATTACCTGTATTCCATCCATGCGTCGAGTGCTTTTAACCTAAGAAAAGAATATAGGTCCTTAATACTATATATAAATATATGGAAGAAAGTATATATTAAGAAAAAATGGTAATTTAGTTACGAAAAACTTTATTTGCGCAAAATCCAGCCGTGCCTAAGAGGTTAAAAGAGTCTCGATTTTGGAAAGCGTTTTCGAATCGTTGCGGGAACGTACACGCGATTCTATTTAACAGCCAATATACCGATGGAAAACTCATATTTTTGCAACTAAATTGCTGTTTCAGCTGGGCAGTTTCTACGATCATGACGCGGCAGAACCTAATTCCGAGCGAGGACGGCTCACGCATGATCCACGCTTTGATCCCGATGTGGGACATGTGCAATCACGTGAACGGGAGAGTGAGTTTCCACGACCATGATCGACCGTATACCTCCAGCTAGCGATGGGTCTTCGAGTATTTTGGATTCGAGCTGGAACCCGAGCTTTGAATCGAATCGAAACTAGCTTGAGCAACTGAGAGAGCTCAAATTGCTTGAACTTTGAGTATGCTTGAAGTTAGATTACACAGCTTGATCTTAGAATATATTAGAACGATTAGAATGCTCGTACCGGTCCCAGTACGATGGTGGATGCTGTTCAAGCAGTTTAGCATTGCTCGAGTGACTCGAATACCCATCGCTAATGACGACGCATGATTCGATGTTCACTTCTTTTCGTTTCAGATCACCACCGATTTCAATGCGACGACCAACTGCTGCGAGTGCTACGCTCTGAGAAACTTCAAGAAAGGAGAGCAAATATTCATCAGTTACGGGCCTAGAACGAACTCCGACTTCTTCGTCCACTCCGGATTCGTGTACATGGAGAACAAAGAAGTAATAATCGACCACCAAGAAAATGAACCTTATGAATAGACAATAGTCCAAAATTTATTAACGATTAGATTACAACGTATCAGTTAAGGATTAAGGCTAAATCTACGGTTTTTGAAATGTCATAAAATTGATGCTAGCAGTGCTATGGTTAAATCGAGGACTTACTAGAGTTTAATTTCTGTTAGCTTTGCGTTTGAAATGTTTCTTAAGTTGTACAATGTATATCTCTATTGATTAACGATGTATACTGAAATGATGTGTACACCTTCAGGATGGTTTCAAACTTCGCCTGGGTATCAGCAAGGCTGATTCTCTGCAAAGGGAGCGCATCGAATTGTTGAACAAGCTGGACCTACCGTCAATGAGCGAGTTTCTGTTGAAGCCGGGGACAGAGCCAATCTCGGATTTACTACTGGCATTTCTCAGAGTGTTCAGCATGCGTAAACAGGAACTGACGCATTGGCTCCGCTCGGACCGGGTTAACGATTTGAAGCACATGGACTGCGCTCTAGAGACAGTCGTCGAGGAGAACGTCAGGAAATTTCTGCTTACTAGGCTGCAGCTCCTAATTGCTAATTACCCGACGACTCTGAAGGTGAAAGTGAAACAAAAATATAATCCGCGATGCAGTTACGGCTCCTTATCGGCGTAAAAATCGTGATCATTATAGTCTTTTTTTTTACTAATTACATTCTTCTGTTCCTTTTTTTTCTTTCAGGAAGATCTGCAATTACTCGAGACATCGTTACCGCAAATTAAGAAGTTAGCCATCCAGCTGAGAGTAACAGAGAAGAAGATCCTTTTAGCCGCTCTCGAGTACGTAGAGCAATGGATCAAGGCTTAGGAACAAACCAGGAACGAATTTCATCATACGAAAATGAACAAGATCATTCTTTTCTCAATGTTGAACGGTTTTTTCTAACGACATTACTAACACGCTGTTTGCTTCTTAACTATTTTCGGTTCACCTTCGGATGGGCCACGTATTTAATTACATCATAAGTGGAAAATGCCTAAAGCTATTCAAACCCTCGCCGGTAGATTGCGGATTTTTGCGCCTTTATTGTATATGCAAATTTATGAAATACTGTTTACATAATAATTTTTTTCCAAAGGAAACTCGTCGCCGAACGGCACTTTCTTCGTCCTTAGTTTTTTCAAGGTGATATTGACAAGCACTATAAATATTGACAATGATAGATTACCATTCAAAATGGGAGACTCGCGCGAAGATCTGTAATCTACCAAACAGTTTTTCTAGAAATATTATCGAGCTTACTTCTCTAAGATACATCGAGTCTCTCGTTAGACCTAATATAAATAAGTAACATAAGTTAACCGGCAGAAAATGAGACGTTAACAATAGAATTTAAAACGCTGGGTCCAATGGGGCCTTACCATCCGTCAGTTGAGAAGCAAACAGTAATCGCAATCCGACTGTGTCGTTACTTCCTTTGTATTTATTCGTGTGGTAATGGCTGCGGGTCAGCGAGTCACTAACCATTGCCGAATTTCGGTAATCAAGGATCTAATATATGGATGTATCCCAATATTTTATTTTCCATGACGCTACTTACACTTGCAGAATAAACTTGGTACTGCTAATGTAGATAACGTGATATACATATAATGGCGTGTAATATTCTACTATCAACTAAATGATAACATCGAATAAATCATTTCTTCGTGATATTGATAAATTGTTTGGCACAGCGACGCCAAGTTCATTCTCGCGGGTAACTGACACCATGGAGATAAAATGATTTATCGTGAACCTGAATTTATATAAATATGAATGGTCCGTTGTATAGTACCTGGCAAAACCTTAACAACGCGATCATATGTAATCCTTTGAAGATTAATTTCTTTAGCATTTATTATATTATTTATTGAAGGGCATAATGCCCTTGAGCGTCATTTTCATTGAAGAGTCAACATGATCAAGTTATTTAGTTTTATCAGGTATTTCGTGTATGAAACAATATGGAGCCGTAAAAGAGAAGCGGAAAAGGGAGCAACGGTGTGAAACCATTGAAGCCTACGTGGACCTTCAAATGATTCTATTATATGTGTACGTGTATTAACAACCAACCATACAATGCAATGTCAAGTAACTGCATGTTTCAAGATATTTTTGCTCTTGTTGTTGAGAAATAAGAACTTAACGAAAACATTAGCAGTTCCGGTCAACGTTGACCGCGTCGTATACTAACAGAGTTTTAACTTCGCGATTTCAAGATCTTAACAGGCGCAACACACTCTTGTTTCAGCTTTGATAAGAAACTGAAAAAAAACTCGAAAAAAAATGAACATGTACAAATAAAATGTTACTACTCATGAATATTTATTTTTCACAGAGGATAGTTAAGAGATCTAATTCTTTATGCGAGCTATTGTGCGTATTACACAGACCTACGATGATCAGACTTACGAATGATTGTAACCCGTAAGATTTACCGATGTATTTATGAAATTCTATCAGTACTCATAAAACTAATACGAACAGCGAAATTTCAGACGTATTTCAGTCATTCAAATTTTAGTCGTATCATGTTTACCCCAGAAAATTGTGCAGTGATTTTAGAATAAAAGTGCGCACTTATGAAACTAAAATCCCATAGAAAGTCGCAGATCCATGAAAATGTTAGGAAACAAGTTCAGACACGTTTAACGAAGAATAATCAGTAGACTACCGATCTTTATGCAGATTACAGATTATTATGCTTTATTTTGTAAAAATTGGAAGTTAATAGAATCGTTTTGCTAAATTCTGCAGACTTGAAATATACTATGGAAGCGTAAGATCTCGAGTCTAATAATTAGGTAGAACAATAAATTAATCCGTTGCTACAGCAGGACTGATAGCTCTGTATTGCTTTCTCGATACATTGGGGGGGGGGGGGGGGGGGG